>NW_020439271.1:454708-458095 GCF_000699045.2 Agrilus planipennis
GTAGCATTTTGACATACCTCTCAAACATCCCTAAAAGGAGTATGAAACTTAAAAAACCAAACGTTTACGTAGGAACATTATATGTAGCTTAATATCAGCCTGAAGCTGTTTAAAGGTGGCTTCCCACGGCCTGTTATATTACAGGCCGGGCCGCGCCAACACGCCATGCGTCTCGTAGCATTTTGACATACCTCTCAAACATCCCTAAAAGGAGTATGAAACTTAAAAAACCAAACGTTTACGTAGGAACATTATATGTAGCTTAATATCAGCCTGAAGCTGTTTAAAGGTGGCTTCCCACGGCCTGTTATATTACAGGCCGGGCCGCGCCAACACGCCATGCGTCTCGTAGCATTTTGACATACCTCTCAAACATCCTTAAATACATGAACCTACATACGCGCGCAGATACTGTTAGTTTCATTTCTATTTCTATAAGAACCATATTTCCAAAAGGATAAATAAATTTTTAAGTTGTACCTTCGTTTATACACGATAATATAAAACAAGAAAATGATAAGGGAAAACAATATATGTAATTGTTTTGGCAATGGAAGTGAAAAACTAAATATGTTACTATTATATGTATAAATACCATATCTCGGACTGACACTTTCTCAGGATTCTTCAAGGTCATGTTCAGAATACATTATTGTTCGGTAGTATTTTACCATTTTCTATATATTATTATTTAATTATTAAATGAATGTAGTAGTATTTTATAATTATACAAATATAACAGGTGCCCACATAGATATACGTGTTGTACGAAATTTCATTCCTATTTCTGGAGTTTGCAGGACATACTGTCATGTAGTTATATAGAATGTATTGTATGAATGTGAGTGTACCATCCCATATTACTCCTTTAAAGTTTTTGAAAATGATTATTATTATTGATGTTTGAAACTCCACTCGCGAGAAGTAGCTGATGTAAATATATATGTATATATATATTCCGGGAATTCTTGCAAATTTAACTATGCAAAACTTTTCTCGAATAGATTCGATGTGCAAACACAAGGGATTCGAATGTGAGACGCTTGATTTATCATCTGTTTACACTGAAAAAAGCGTTAAATGCTATTTTTGAAATTATTTTCTCATCTTTTACAACAAACAACGAATTATCAAAATTTTGTTTGTTTTGTTCCCATTGCTTTTTTTTGTTTACCAAATTTTATTAATTACTTTATCTAGTTATGCTCTTTTAATTTGCACTATACTTTGTAAAGGAAGCTGATTAAATTTATAACTACTGAAAATTTGATAACTTTAAATAAGTTAGAATTATGACATTAACTTAAGTGGCAGCTTTTTTGGATTACCAGTTTCTTAGATTTCCTTTTCGTAGATATCGCGAGGAAAATTAAATCTCAGATCTGGACGATAAGATAATACTTCAAAATCTTTGATATGTTGAAAGTCAGGGATGAAGTACCTGATAAACTGTAAACAGTGACAGCCAATGTTTTTATGAAAAGGTGCAAATATAGAAATCAAAGTGTTTTAAGTTTCTCAAAAGGTTAAAGAACCAACGGAAACTGATAAAAAGTTTCCTAGATGATACTTCAGCTACAGCTGCTCTAAAACATAGGAATTATATTACCATAAATTCAATAAAATTTTAAGTTTTCGCTATTCCACTTGGAGAACGATGCTGACGGAAGCAACGCCCTTTCATATCGAATAGTTTCTCAGTAGTTTTTGCAAGATTCAAAATTAAAATTGTTTCCCGGCTGTATTCAAAACTTAATCGGTAAAGAAATGTAATCACTGCAATATTTAGTAGGAATACCATGGTACATATTGTATTATAATGGGAACTTTTAAATTTTATCTAGGTACTTTAGTGTTTGGTATCTTTATTGTATGAATTTATTGTATTTTAAATACTTTAGAAGCATCGATCAGCAATTGCTGCAATGTTTTGTACTTTCACAAGGAAGCAAATAAATTGAGCTTTCTATCATTCAGTTGTAACATATATACTTATTGTCTATTCTAATTTTATTAGAATTTAACGTAATTATTACAGGTTTTGTTAGTAATGTTCCATCTTTTATTTATGTCTGTCATGCTAGCGCACCCAGGCTACATTTCGAAATCGCAAANTATGAAATATTATTCTGAAAATTCATTTCTTGAATTCTTTTTTGCCCACTACACACTTCCTCATATTAATGAGGAAAATTTTTTGTTGCTGTTGTCACACCCCCGCCGGGAATCGAACCCGGGCTCTTTGGCTTTACGCGCCAATGCTTTGACCACTAAGCTACGAGAGATATTTAATTTTACAGGTTTTATTGTTTTTAGTTAAAGTTCTTAGAGAGGAATCTTAACAATAACCTTTAGAATTAATATATAAAATATTCGAGTTCGACAGATCTGTGACCTAATAAGTACGGTTTGTATCGTTGTTGCAATTGTCATCTCTCGTAGCTTAGTGGTCAAAACATTGGTGCATAAAGCCAAAGGTCCCGGGTTCGATTCCCTGTGAGGCTGTGAGAACAGCAACCAATTTTCCCTCATTAACACTGAGGTAGTTTGTAGTATGTAAAAAAATTGAAAATGAATTTTCATATTAATATTTCATATTAATCACTACCAAAAATGTCCAACTGTTTCATAATTAAAATTATGACTAAGGATGGAACCATGGGTGTTGAAATACGACTTAGGTAACAACGCTTTTTAAATATCGGGTGTTTGTTTATTTATACCTACTAATATTATGAGAATAATCGATTTTATATGACTTCATATTATAGCGTATCTCTATAAAATTTTTATATTTGATTAAAGAGCAAACAATACTTACGATTAGATGGATATTTTACTCCGAAGATGGCCCCTTAATGAATAATAAATTAAAATGCATCGGGGATTTTTGTATTTATCTATCTATATCTATTTATCACTTTTAACGTTATTTTAATATGATTGAATTAAGAATGATCATAAGAGTAGTTACGAGTGGAATTGTAAAAGCTTCTCTTGTAGTAGAAATAAATGACGTGATTAGAAATGAAATTTAAGGAGCAGAAAACTATATTTATTGGGAGATTAATCAAGGTAATAATTTCAGACTTCTTCATCTCTCAAAAACAATCAGGCTTTTTGCAGGACCAAAAAGCAATGTTTTAATAGTAATCTTTTACGTTGTTATAATAGACATTAAAACATAAAAATTAATAATAATGGAGAATTAAAATCTGGAGTTTTAGCAGTGTATCATATCAAATGATGTTTACCTTAAATAAACTGGCCAACGGGCCCTCTGGCTGCATAATTCTCCCTGATATTTCACTCTAAGGCATTGTCAAGTATAAATAATTTTGAATACGTGAGAATAAGCGAATTTATGCCAACATAATTACTGATTAC
>NW_020439271.1:462616-468841 GCF_000699045.2 Agrilus planipennis
AGAATCGGTGTCCCACCACAAAGAGTATGGTGGGTACTCGCGCTAATAGCCAAAGTAGAATTGAGCAAAGGTGAGCAGCTCACAAGAGAAGGTGGCAGGGCCTTCAGTCGTTTGGTTTAGGGGCGAAGTCGGAATGTGTAAAGATAGACGATATTGAATGATGAATTCGCATGTAAGTGATTTGAAGAATTTGGAGGCGTCGGGGATGGGTGCAGCCCCTAACTTATAACGATGATAATGAAATTAAAATAGCCATTTTTGCAGTTTATAAATTTCCGAGAGAAATTGAAATAATAAGCTGAATATTAACACAAACCGATCTCTTTTGTAAAAGAATTATTATCAGTTCATTGCCTCAATAGCAGTTTTTGTCTAAAGTATCTATTCTTCTTATTGTGATTTGTATCGTTCTGCGGTTTGAATTTTGATTTTATCATTGTCAGTCAATTTTTGTTGGCTTTGTTGTGTAATAAAGTCGCGTCGGAAGGCCCGCAGCGGCTCTACAATTTTAAGTGAACAGTGGATATGCGAAACACGAGCAAACCACAGGTGCGCGCTGAATAATAAAAGGGAAAATAAAAATATAATTTTCCATAAATCACTATTAGATGGAAGCTCGGCTTTAATTTTTAAAGTCCGCCAGGATGTACGAGCTTTTTAAATTAAAATGTTAAGATGGAGCGTTTTAGAAAACGATTTTTCTAGTGTTTATTCTGCATAAACGATTTCCGGAGCACTTTAATGTAAAACGTGTCGTACAGATCAGTCATAGATTCCCTATATTTTGTTATAATAATTACGATCTGTTAATTTATCTGTCTTCTTGTATGTTACACGAAGAGAAAAATCCTGTAATAATTATCATTCTAGCACAGTAAAAATTCCTATGCTCTCTGATTGAAACGCCAGGCACTGAACGTAAATGACTAAACGTTTAAACAGTAATTAATCATTAATTAATTTTTAATTATTTCTAGTTGAATTCATGAAGTTCATTACTTATTAACATAATATAATTCATCTTCTTGTTGACTGGCATCACAGTGGATTACATCTTTGATGTTAGTGATATTATTGTACTAAACAGTAACTTTTAGATTGCAATTTCGACTTTGTTAGATTTCATGAGCACGCCCAAAAGCTCCAACAGAATATCGACTAAATGAATTCATCATTAGTAACAGATCGCTAGAGATAGCGTTAACTATAATTATTTAATATTGTTATACTAAATACTGGTATACAAGGGAATAAAAAGTAGGGAAAGAACGAATATAAAGATAGGGGACGAAAGAGTAGAAGAAGTGGCTAATTTTAGGTATGTAGGAAGTCAGATAAGTCAGGACGGAAGGAGTAGTAGGGTGTTTTTGTATTTTTTAAAAATTGGATTAAATAATTTTGTTTTGTGCAGTCGTGAGATAAAAAATTATCCGGAGACCACTCGGAAGTTGCGTTACTGAACTACCGTTCTACTAGAATGTTTTAAATAAAACTAGTAGCGAATTTGAGTTGATGTGTTTAATGAGAATGTTTCTTACATACTAACTAACAATATTAAATTTACTTAAAAACTAGAGAACAACTAACAAAGGGGGTGGAGTCTAAATGAAAGATATTATGGTGGTGGATAAATATAGGAATTTCCGTCATATACAAGAGGGTGTTGAGTACAACCAGACAGAAAAGTTCTAGAAAAAGGTATGAAAGAGCAAACAATGGGCCAGGTATTAGTGACAGAAAAACCTCATTTATGCTACCAGGAATTATTGAATTTATCACGTACATTTTGTCTGCATGACAATGAAATTATTCACAAAATATTGTAAAACCAAATAATAAAGGAAAGGAATTTATAACTTAAAATGTTTGAAGAAATGTTTGAAGTTGAACTTAACAAAGGAACAAAGAAATTTGAAATGTAATGAAAGTAATTAACAAGACTAAATCTAACTAAATGGAATAGTTTTTGAATTAAAATAATTGTAAAAAATATAGACAATTATTAGCACTAAACATGGCTATTTTTTTATTACCTACCTGATACACTCGCTTTCAGCCCTTTCCCTATTGCCGCAGAACAGAAATTACGTTGCAATAAAGCGACAAAGTAATAAAGTGCAGCAGTTTGACGGTAAGGAAATTGAATCTTATTTTCAGTTTCCGGAATTATGTGTCATAATTGTAATGTTGGCTTTATTTGAAAAACTAAGGCTGTCGCAAGACGAGGCAGTACGATATTCTCTTTTCTTTAGCAACATTTTATTAAGGCGTGTTTAGTCCAATCCTCATATTTTGACTCAAATAACTATTCCGTTCCATTCAAATGTCTATTCCATTTGCAATATTACGCAAACTATTGAATGATACACTTGCTGTGGTGTTTTTGTGACATCGTGTATTTTTTAGCAACGGACATATTGGCAATAAAGGCGGCGTTTCAACTACAATCTACGCGCCGCTAAGTCTCATGGTGCCGATTAATTTCCCCATTTTCTAATATAAAAAAATGCGTTCGATTAAGGAAATTTATGATGTAGAAAAATAATAAGCACAGTCACATAATGGCCTATCTCGGGCACAACCCTAATAGTCGTCAGTAAGGGAGCAAATTATGAAGTTCGCAGTAGCGTAACCGTAGAGCGATAAAAGCAAAACAATAAGGGTAAAATATGAATTTCAGGTAGGTTACATTAGGACAAATAAAAAAGAATCCAATAATAAAAGAATGGTTGCTGATTGATAAAACTTAACTTACACTAAAATAAACTATGAGAAAATAATCAGAACCTTAAAAGCATTCGAACGAAAATTCTCAATATAGAGAAAGGTACTGTGTATAGTTCAATATTTACCGGTAACAGGATAATTACATTGTTCAGATGTGCATAATATGTCATGATATAATGTAATTTTATGAAAACAGCGGCTAATTCAATTGACAGCTTTGTCAATCACATCAGTGATGCGTATATACTACGTTGTTGTATAGATTTCTTGTGCAAAATATACTGTTTTCATTATGCAAGATTTTCGACTTTTACTATTACTTAAATTTGAATAAAGAAGGTGTTACTTTTTCTTACCTCAGGTACAATAAGTGAACGTTCAGGTGATTCTTTTGACCTATGTATACCCGACTAGAATGTATAGGGGAGATGCCTCACGTAGCAAGTGGGTGTCAAATGGTAAGTAAGGTGCATATCACTAGAGGGATTTCACCGTAGCGATCAATGCCATATGAGTTTTCATAAAGACCTTATGTGGCAAACGCATGCATAATACAAGGAAGTGGACAGTTTGACCATCTGCCTTATGTAGGTTCGATCAAATATACGAACTCCTTCTAAACAATCTAGTAGGTCATATGTGAAAATGACAATTTGTATATAGGAGGTAGGGATATTCCAAGACCCCCCTCCCCTTTTATTTTTCACACAGTGATTGATAAATATGGTTTTAAATCATTTTTTGCAAATAGAGCGTTTTTAATAAAGTTCGAAAAACCCCCTATAAGAAATTGACTACGTGACGGGTTTCTTCGCCTCTGTGACTAAGTGTGATATTTGTGAAAAACTCCCACCCCTCTCCCTGAACGGCTAACGTAGTATGGGTACATTCCCGTAGTTATTACTGTTTTTTAGGGCAACATCAATCGTAGTGATAAAAAAATAAACAAAGCATTATATTCCCTTTGTGCACTTTATAGGCCAGCCTCACTAGATATTGTCTGCGACATCTTTATAGTTTTCTAACTGTCTCCCCTCCCTTCCCGTTCCAAAATTCCATCCAGATAAGTGTGGGTTATGAGTTTGTTATGTAAGTTAAAAGAGTTAGAAATCGGTCTACAGGTACAGTTCAAATCGGTGTTTTGCATATTTTTAGTATTTCGTACACTCCCGTTTTGACACGCTTCTGGACTAGTCGTTTTCATATGATACGCGACCAGAGACCCCCACCGAGAACGTTGCATTGTGGATTGTTCGTTTTGTTGGGGTGGAATGTTTGACGACCTATCTGGTGATTTATTGTGGCTGTTTGTTTTGTTTCCGCAAATTCATTTTTCATTACGATTTAACTTGTCCAAATGAATATTCATTACCTACTATGTTCGTGTTTTCAGATGGACGCATTTCTTCTCTGCGAATAACTCTTTCTTCGTATTATTTCATCAGGAACATCTAAAATATCTTGAAAACAATCACCTACAGTGCAATATTGTAGAACATTAAAGAATTTGGCTTCGTTATACTGTTTTCAATTCTAACAAACACAGTGTTTACTGTGTGTTTACGTCTATGATTTTGTGTGAAATGTCTGATCGAAATCTACAGTCTACTTCAATTTGTTAGAATTGTGCGTGAGCAAGACAGAAATAGTTGGAACAAGCCGATGGGCGGTCTTAGGAGATCTGCTAGAACTGTACAGTACTAGACGAAAATGTTTAGCAATTTCTTAAAACAAAAATGTATATAAATTAACAATAGAAAACAAAGCAAAAGTATTAACGTTAAGTTACTTCACTTGTTGTTATTTTTGGCTAAATATGCTTTTAAATGAAGCATATTCTAAAATTTTAACGAGGCAGTTTAAATAATTTTGCAAATGGTACTGTACAATTTTGTCTAGTTCTCGTTCGATGATCGGTGGAGAAATGAGCTCCGCAGACAAATATGATTGAATGTGGAATTATGCTACGGCGCATCATAATAAAGGGAAGGGGCATATCTCTAACTTCTTGAAACGAACAGTACGTCTTCTTTTCTTTTAAGGTGTACTACCATCCGGCCTTTTTTACTATTTTCCACCAACTGTTTTTTATTGTATATCTTAGGTATTTTCAGCATTCTTGCTTCTGTTTCTTTCTTACTTCTCATCTGTTTCTTCTATTGTCCAAGTTTCTCATTTAGGTGCCCAAACATAATATTTCTAATAGCATTTTTAAAATTTTTATGGTATCTAACGTTTTTGTTTTCTAGCCCCTCTCATTTCTATTATTTTAAGTCATCAGACCTTCTAATTAGCAAAACCATTAAACATATTCTAACAGTACTTATTTTCCAATTTTAGGGTAGGGTAGAAACCGAGTTTCAATATTCAAATAAGAAAATAACGCATTGTATTGTGAAATAGTTTCACCATTCTACTCCTTACAGTCAACTAACCACGTGTTAGTTTATAGACTTTGTTTATTTTAAGTCTTTTGTTCTGAAAGTAAAAGAAGCGTAGGCGTTTTCTTTATTTTTACACGTTTCTCAACCACTATACAGCAACCGAAGCTGTTCCAGCCTTTACGGTTGAATGTTGGAGCACAAAAAACGCACCTTCTCGAGAAAACCTTTCTCTAGCTGTACAATTCAGCAATCAGTTGTGTTTTGTGCTTCGTTAACTTAGAAGAGCGAAAAATTGTGATTTTATGCACATGGAAACAAGAAATTGACTGGGAGTTATCTTGAAAACATCCTTTACCTTTTCATGAATGGTCTACACTACATGTAATGTTACTAAAATTATTTGAAATACCAAAAAGACTTATTAAGTATATTATATATATGTAGTGATATTAATTTAGGTTTTTATTAGTCAGCTTTTGTTGCACAAATAAAAAAAAATGTTATTTTATATAACAGATAACTAATTAACATTATTGATATAACTCATTAATTAATCTGTAATTATAATGTTACTATCATTTCATTTTATGTTTTTTATGGGTTTTTCAGTCTTTGTTTTATTCGTTCTGCCTTGATTTTAGTCTTCGTCTTGTTCATTCGGTCTTGAACTCGGTCTTCCTAGTATAAAGACTGTAAGACCAAGACCAATTTTGCTCTTCAGTATTCTGTCCAATTCTGCAATTATCTACAATATTATAAGAATCTGCAGTACTTCTAAGAAAAGGTTTACTTTATACGGTTGTCTTTTAAAACTTTATTTCTTGTAAAATCGATACGATAATGATGATGATAATAATAATAAACGTGTAGCCATTAATTTAATCTGCAGTAAAAGAGTACTCAATCCTGCTAGAATACGAGGGTGGATTGATAAGTTTCCGGCCTGACCAAGAAAAACAAGTTTTTAAAAAATTTTTTTTTTTTATTTCTCAACATAATCTCCTCCAAGGCTGATACATTTCTCATAGCGGTGTTCCAGTCTATTAATGCCATCTCTATAGACTGATTCGTCAAGCTCCTCAAAATAACCATTTACAGCTTCGATTACTTCTTC
>NW_020439271.1:470619-472703 GCF_000699045.2 Agrilus planipennis
CGCAGACAAATATGATTGAATTTGGAATTATGCTACGGCGCATCCTAATAAACGGAAGGGGCATATCTCAAACTTGGTGAAACGAACCGTACTTTAACGTAATATTGAAAGTTGATATACAATTTAGAATGACTAGTCAACAATAAAACTATAGTTAATTAATAATAAAATAATATAATAAAATAGTAATATCTTATCAGATAATTATTGGGAAACGTAGAAATGGCAGGAAACTAACAGAGGGTGTATGAAGTTGGTAAGCCGCTTCACCACCCTGAATCTTCGTGATCTTGAATTTCTAGATTATACTCCTTTATTATTATTAATTCGCTAATTGGTCTACTAACAGAGTAAGATATAAGCTTGCAGTTTTAAATAAACAATTTAGTTATACCCGCTTTGTACCATTCTCCTAAGTATGAATTTATGGTTACTATGTAACAAAACCTGTGACTAGGACAATCAAAAGAAGATTAGGAACATCTGAACTATACCTAAAATTACATCACTGTAAATAAAACAAGAAGTTAGTCATTGCTGGTCTTACTTACTGCGTAAGTTCGGGGTATTACTGTACTGTAAAACTTTGAACAACGGTTGATATTCGGGCTTGTTAGTCGTTGTCTAAAATCGTTTTTCGTTCTATGAGAACACCAATGAGACAGAGTGTCAGTACAACAACAGCGAAGGATTTTACGCCTTCGCTGTTTTCTCTCAGAATGCCAACCACAGTAGTTTACGAAACTTCGAATAAACGACTCCATCGGCGTTTTTACCGAAGATTAAACAATCCTAGACCGCAGCCATCAAGTTCGAATATCAAGCATTATTCAGATAATGCCAGCCGTGAAAGCTTAATCGCTTTTGTTTCTAAAATTTTCTTTTTCTTAGCTCGCTCACTATTACTGTTAACATGCAATTAAATTACATTGCATTGTTACATTCAGAAGTTGGTGTGAGTCTGATAACAATCGATAGTGAAGTCTGTTGTTACATTCAGAATGTTGCAAAACGAGACATACAAAGAGACAAAGCAATGAATTGAAAAGACATGCAAATGATGAAATGCGACAGACAATGCTAGAGGGAAAAAGGTGCTTTTAACTAAATTGGAAGTTTATTTTTCTGTTTTAACTCAAAGGTAAATCAACAGTAAGGAATTAATTCATGAATATTTCCGATTACTCTTTTAGGCTAGGTTAAGCACATGCTCGTGTATTGCAAGTTTCTTTTTTTACTAAAGTTCAAAGGCAACCTTTTTATGACAAGAGAGGGTATACAGGACAAATTGAAAGTATTTCCGTTTTTGTGAAGTTAATCTGAAAAGTATTCTGCGAAAAAAGTTTCCGAAAAAAGACATTAATAGATAGAGTTCTCTTTCAGTTTGCGAAAGAGAACCTTTCTGATCTTTGGTCGAATTGCTTTTTAAGAGCCAATTTCCATAGATTTTTTGCTTTTAAACACGATTCTCTGTGCCACTTGTAGAAGATATCTATACAATGTAGAATTGCTTCTTCATTACATAGTATAAAACAAAGTCGCTTCCCATTGTCTGTCCCTATGTATGCTTAGATCTTTAAAATGATGCGTTTTCTTTTTAATATATAGAGTGATTTAAGAGGAAGGTTTATATGTATAATACATGCATAATATAGTAGAGAAACACTGATAATTTTAGAGGTTTCTAATGTCATGTCGTAAATAAACACATTTTTTTGCGCTTACATTGCAAACGCTGGCTGAACCCTACGAGATAGATCAAAATAATATACTACAGTATTGTACATCATAAAAAGGTCTACAAAAAAGTCCGGAATTGTCTATCTCTTAGGGATAACCCACAATAACCATTTCTTATCCTTTACTTTTTAGGAGAAATAATGGCTTATTTACGAAGCGATTTTAAGCAATACAGCGTTAATTCTTATTCAATAAGTACTTTTAAATATATTGTGCATTTAATATAGATCAATATGGCCCTTTGCAGCATGTAATTTAAATGAATATTTTCGAAGATATTACAGACTTAAAATGCAGGGACATAGCGGTTGCGGCGGTACCGGCCGGTTTGTATTGTCTAATGA
>NW_020439271.1:473281-507241 GCF_000699045.2 Agrilus planipennis
GAAGGGAGAAGAAAAAGAGAAAGCAGTATGGGTCATTACTGTTTACTCTCTCGTAGTCATTGAAGGGTATGGTGGGACCCAAACTAACCTTAGCTAGCGGCTCCTAGGGATGGGCGATGTTGAAAAAAATCATCGATGTTCCAATATTTATTATGCAATATGTAACAATCGATGTTTTCATGAATGGCGGGATAATTTAAATTTTAAAAATTTTAATTCAGGTATAATTTAAAAAAAGGAATTGACTAATGAAAAAATGATTATCAATCCTTCCACCACGAAAGGCTCGTTCTGATCTATTTGAAACCACACTTTAAATCTTCGAGCATCTTTTTCCAATGATTCTCCACCTAATAAAATAAATAAATAAGTAATAAATAACAATAAAAAATCATGTGATATTTTTAACCTCAATTTAATGGTGATGATGGTATTATTAATGGATTCATGGTGAAATTTATCTTAATGACTATAAAAAAGCAATGAAAAAAAATAGTGATTAAATTGCTGGCTTACCTGAGTTACTAGACATTGTTTGTTTTTGTTTTATTTTTTTATTATATTAAGAAAAAACACAAAATACAATTCACAAAGGCGTTTGCAAATGTCATTTGGTAACTTTCCCGAGGGGTCACCACAATATCGATGTTCCGAATAAAAACGTCGATACATCGACGACAAAAAAACTTCGGAAAAAAGTACTCGATGTTTGAGAAAAAGTATCGATGTTTGAGAAAAAGTATCGATGTTTTGAAACATCGATGTAAATCGCCCATCCCTACTACAAGCAGTGACGTGTCTAATCGACTGATAAGTACGGTATGCAGGCATACTACTTGCCAGCTGCTAAGGCAAACGTAGTATATGGATATCACCCTATAATTGTTCCCACCGAAGGACTAACTGCAGAGACATGTATATTTCAAAAACGAAAAAAATACTTGATCAGACATGTACCAACTTTTTCTTAAATTACTCAACTCTTTGGTTTTATAAAAAGCTTTCTTCTCTCAATAGACGTTACGGTACGTTAATATATTATTCGTATCCTTTTATTAGGCGTGAAAGGGGTTTTCAATCTTTTGTAATAAAATTGCGGTTGAATGATGACTTAATAATTTCCTTATTACTTCCGACTTCCCGCAGACATAAAACGGTTATATTGCGTGACATAGCCGATGATTGATGCACGTTTTTTTTTATCGGGACCCTTTACCAAGTATTTCTTTGTGAGCTTAATACGAAAAACAACTTTTTCGGATATTTTCTGTCATTTCCAGATTCTTTCCCAGAAAAATTGCCAAATATTAATAAAACACATTAAGACTAGGTACATAACCATAGACGAAGAGAAGGTTAAAGATCTAAATATCTTAAATGAACACTTAAAACCCCAAAATTATATAAAACGTTTAGAAAACTCAAACGCGTTTTGATACCTAAGGTATCATCCTCAGTTAGAGACATTACAAACTGAAAAAGTAGCTTTGTTTCTTATTTATTAGCACACCCTGTATAGTATTTAATCCTAACAATAATATAAATGATTTATAAACATCAATTTTCAATATGTAAAACATATTGAAAATTGTCTGACGACATATAGCATTTTCTTTTGTTACAGAGAATTATCGTACTTAATATACATCTTCAGTTGCTAGAAAAAAAGGTCAACAGAATTTTACAAATTACGCTTTTAATTCTTGATGCTTAAATAAAATTACGATGATGAGAGGTTAGTCCGAAATGTCTTCTAACATCAGTTTCCTTCTTAAATATTTTTCTTTTATAGGGTCATAAAAACTGTTCAAACGTGACGTGTTGTTTTGTTATAGAAAAGATCGCCACGCCGGAAACGGTTAGCCAATCTAGCTCAAGTAACGCTTACGTTATAGGGAGTTTTTGACACAAATTTTTACGTTATGGTGAGTTCGTTTATTAGCTATAGTTTATAGTATATAAGTTATGGTATGCGCCTAAGGTGCATTTTCGTGTAAAAATTTGAATTCGTTAAAGTATGAGTTTCTAGCCGAATTTCCTTAGAATGTCTGGAAAAGTTTGTCTTCCCGAGGGTTTGTAAACTCATTAGATTGAATTACAAAATTTTGAATGAGAAATCGCTTTCCGTGTACGGAAAGTAGGAACAAGTTATTAAATGTCACACTGACAGAGCACGGAGAAGTGCAACAGTGATATGCTCTGTGGGACAACTGCTTGAACTATATCAACATAATGCTCGGTTATGATAATTGTATTAAACGTACCACTCCATCTTTATTCCGTGCACCACTATTACGATATGCAAAAGGTACTGTCTTTATTCTAATAGATAAATATTAGTTATGGGTATCCGTGTAAATTAAAAGTGAAAATTCTGAGATTAAAAGAAAACATAAGAAATGTATTGGAAATTTAGAAAACCCTACAACAACAGAAATAAAAACGTTAAAAAAGAACAAATTCCGATATCCAACTACAGGCAGTGCATTGCTATACTTCGTTTACTTTCTGTAGCGATGTGACCTTCAGTGTGACCGGCGCAAAGTAGAAAAGAACAGCACTAGGCCAGAAAAGGAAGGAGACAACTCTCGGCCAAACTCTTAACCGGTGAGGAGCGTATAATCTGTACAGTACTGCACGGAAAAATTGACTATTTTATTTACTACAATTGCATTGCTCAAATGTGCTGTTATTGGTGCCGATCACTACTGAAAATATCAATGAGATGTTTATTTATATTTAAAAACATATTAAAGGCTTTAACGCTTGATTTCGACCCGCACTACTATTCATGATTGAACGAAACATTTGGCAGATACCGTATGAAAAAGTATGTTTAACGAACAAGAGTCGAGAGTATAATGAGCTTTTTTATCTCTACCTACGAGTTTGCCAGCGCGCATTCAAGACATTGGAAGGGGCTCATCGCTAGAGAAAGTAAATGAAGTATATCTGGTGCGTATTTTCTGCTACTGTCCCTATTTGGATATTATACAATCTCGCTCTTTAGGTGCTCCTCCGGTTTGGTCAGTAATATTTGTCGAAATTGCCCATGGCGCGCTGATGAGGTCTTAAAAAAAGCGTTCCGCATCTGGTACCTTTTTCCCGACTTCCTTATCACTTGACCATTTTTTCTTAATGTTGATCAAAACTATTTTATTTACATGGAAAGCTTGTTTTATGCAGTGACTATTGCTATCGGTCACATTCGTATTTTTACGAGTTTTGTGATGTTCCTTTTTTATGTTCAGGAGGCGGAAACAGATTTGGGTCAATAAATGCAATAAAAGAGAACAAAAAATGAAATCGCGTAGGCTGTGTAACGCGCCTAGTAAATGACGACGGAATCCACTTATAAATAAGAACCTTTTCAGAAATAATCTGGCTTTTCAACAAGTAGCACTCTGTCTAATGGAAATACATTATTAATTTCGTTTACATGTTTCTGCAAATAGACATGTAGAATCGATTACGTATTGTGAAGCATTATAAAATATATTCGTGAGAGGCTTTCGCATTTGTCTTCTATGTTATACTGATGTCATATTTTTTTAAAGCTTTTAACTGTTGGAAATGATCAATTATTTGGTGACTAAAATACACTCCAAGTTTCAAAGAGCTTTTTGTTGTAATTCACAACAAAATTGCTTCACCATCCTTTCTTTTTTTTTTATTGTTGTAGTTGTTCTTAATCATCAAACAGTAGATTCAGTTTTTATGATCTGAAATATATTAGAAACAAAATAAATGGCCCCGGGTGCATATTCAATGTAGCGTATCAGAATATCGGAAGATACAAGATTGAGCCGATTGGAGACGTGTAAAAAAAACGTGTAAAATCGAGCTAATGTAGTATAAAATTCGTCAAACTTGTTTAGTTTTGTTTACTAAATTGTGAAAGCGTGTATTGCAATTAAATGACTTTGTAAAATAGATATTTATCCTAACAATTATGCGTACAAACTAAATGAAAAAACAAATTAATTAATTAAACAGTATTTCTTTTGTAATTTGTGTTAATGCCATGTCAAGGTGTACTTTAAATAGTACTACATACTATTGGCGATGAATAAAGTATACAGTTATTTAATTAATTTTAATCGGAGTAGGCGTGTAAAGACTATTATGTGTGGTAGCGTAGTAATAAATACTTTATTAGTTGTTCCACAACCGTCACTTTTTACATTTTTCATTGATATAGTTGTGTAATTGCTATTGCAATTTTTCTATACGTTGCCAATTCACACCCAGGGACGGGCTAAGGATTGCAACTTTGCCTCGTTTTCTTACAATTTGTTTTGTCTTTTAACCACGCTGCTTTTTACATCTACTTAACATTCTCTAAGGAGGTAATTGTAATTGATAAACTGCTACAAAGACAAATGTTAGTAGTTTGATACGATAACATTCGCTAATACCTTCTTCACCTATTACAGTAAAAAATAAAACACAAATTAGTTTAATTGTAATTTCGTAATTGGTATTTATTCTAATCAACAGCTATATGTAGGACTATAGTGCTTTATAAGCTACATCCATATTTTTCCAGTATATTTTTTCTTTATTTTGGAAAGGAACAGAAGCCTTAGTGATACTCGTCCTTTGAGAGTCGTCACTAGGTAATAAACAGGGCAAATTTAGCTGACAAAAAGAAATTCGTAGATATCAACCAAACTATTATTAATTAAATTCTTAAAATTTCTTTAGTTTTGGTTACAAAATTGTGAAAGTGTGTATTGCAATTAAATGACTTTGTAAAATAGATATTTATCCTAAAAATTATGCATTCAAAATAAATGATAAAACGTTCAGAACTAAATTTAGATTCGAGGAAGAAATCAAGGTATCGGACGATTGATATCTCACAAACTGAATGCGACCACGATCGTGGGATACGAGATTAAATTCGGCATTTGCCAATCTGCGATAGGACACGTCCGGTGGTCGAATTTGTTAGTAAATTAAATTCCTCCATCCTACTGTGTAGTAAAAATAGTTGTTAATTTCATCGATATAAAAAATCACATAAAATTAATAGAAAATAGGATTGAACCTAAAAAATTTGGCACAAAATCGACATGGAATAGTTATACCTTTATTGAAATTATTTCTTCCATTCTGAAGCTAAAGTGCTTTAGACTATCAGCTTAAGGGCTTGAGGTTTTTCATTTTTTTTTCTCAATGTTATAACAAATAAAAAGGATAATAAATGTATATTTAATGAGGTAGTGTCTACATTGTAGCTTACTACTGACGCGGATAAGTTCCTATACGACGTTTTTAGGCGAATTATATGTAATTAAATTGCAAAATGAGAAACATTTAATTAAAACTACTTGTGTTTGTCTATATGTAATTCCTGAATGTCACACTAATTTACATCTACATACCGATATAGTGAAAAGAATCGATAAATCTTACAACTAAATGGGAGCTCTGTTTAACATTTTTCATTTTGAAATCCCGTTCCCGAAATATTAAGCTTGGAAATCAATTGCAATATGTTCTCCCAAATGCCATTTCCAAACAGGACTATCTAAAATAGTCAGGATAGTGGCTTTATGTCGGTAAACTTGCATTGATAAATTAAAAAGATAAAGGCACCCAAATAATTGGTTTTGGAGTAGGTAATTAGGCCGCACCTTTGATGAATGTTTTTAAAATTTGTGTTTCAATTTTTCAAATTGAATAAATAGGATTTCAATGTGTCACTTGAAGTAAATATAAAAGTCAAAATAACGTATTTTTTCTGGAAGAACGAGCATATTATAGTACATGACGAAAAACTAGATGTAGTCACCAGAAGTCAAATAACTAAGGATAGAAACTTTTGTGCTCGCCATCCGTTAATCTAGAATTTTAAAAAAGATTATTTTGGAGCACGGTTGTGCATGGGTTATGAAGGGTCATGAAGCGTTATAGCAAGGATAGAAGTGATTAGATGTGAGAAGGTATTAGAAAGAATCGGAAAAAGATGCTTATTATGGAAGTCAATAAGAATTAAACGAGAAAAGTAGGTAAGACAACTTTTCCGGCATGAAAAGCTATTTAGAGACATATTAGAAGCAGAAACAGGAGTTAATAGGGGTAGAGGTAGAGTACTGTTCGCAAAAAACTGGAGTTGTAACTTGCTTTAGTCTTTAAGAAATGCGAAGTCGAAATTTTGATATTTAAAGGCCGCTCAAGATTTTTTAAATTTCCAAGTAAGTAGAGTACCTACTTCTCGAGTGACCTTTTTATTTTTTTCTTGAAAGTAGAAATGGGAGACTGTGGTAATTGACTAACTAAAAAACGGGAGAGACTCACCCCAAATTACCACTACAATTATGATCCACTACGGACACAGGTTTCGTCCACCTCGATCTTCATGTGGACATCATCAGTCTCGTGTTGAGCCTCTTTTTTTTTATGTTCTTTGGAAGGGGCTCTTAAAACATGATAAACTAACATATTTTAATAGGAAACTCGAAAAAAAATTTTTTTTGGGCCACCCTGATTTACGTATACCTCCACGGTGGTTAAAATAATGAGATCTTTTGGGAAACACCAAAAATCAACAGTGACACTTTTGCATAAGGAGATTCATTATTTAGCTTTCCTGTTTAGTCACAGGCAATTCCAAATGCACGTCAGGGTACTGAAGTAAATGCAATTACAAACTTTCCTGGATCAGTGCGGAATCTCCTACTCGACACCATATCACATATCAGTCAGCAACAGTAGCAACAGTAAAAGACAATTACTTTTGTAGTAACATTATTAAGAGATTGTGTGTGAATCAAATGTGCAACGACATACGACACGTATTTTACCAATAGGATTTGTCAGATAGACGTATACCTCGTAATGCACGTGAATCGTAAAACGCATTAAATAAACGAAAAAAAAAATTTCTCTAGAAAGTTTTGGTCTGTACAGTATAAGACTGTAATTGAACCAAACAATAACAAAAATATTGAACTGTGTTTCGATGTCTATAAAACATATTTCGAACATTAAATAAGGAAAGTTAACCAGAACGTTATCTGAAAGCCATTGGTATCAATAATGTAAATTCTGAGTGATGATCAGATAAGTAAATATCATACTTACCCTTAATACCGACAAGTCCGTTCACGTTATGAATAAATTATGAAAATTTTACAATAATAGTAGGTAATTAAGTAAACTCAATAAACATTTTTCATCACAAGTTTAGAATTTCTGAAATAAATTTGCAGGAGGTGATAGGGTAGTATAAAACAAGAAAATTTAGTAAATGTTTAGTGATCTGAAAATCTACCGTTTTCGAGGGAAATGTATTTGAATATATAGTCCGGGCCTGGTAGGATCACGCAGGAAATACGACATCGCAATGCCGCACTTAATCAGCTGCAGCATTCGTGTTGTACGAGTGTTTCTTTTGTAATTTGTGTTAGTACCATGTAGAGGTATACTATAAATAGTACTACATACTATTAACGATGAATAAAATAAGTAATTATTTAATTAATTATTATTGCAGTAGGCGTCTAAAGATTATTATGTGTGGTAGCGTACTAATAAATACTTTACTAGTCGTTCCACAACCACTACTCTTTACATTTTTTATTGATATTGGGATCCGTCAAATGGGAGGAGCCTAAAAACATGGCGCCGATTAGGGAAAATTTATCGTAGTTCCTATAGTGTACCGTGCAATTTCCAAGTTTTTAAATTACGATAAAATGATAAGTATTGACAAAATATGTGATTGGGCTGACACAAAGCCTCGGAAAGGAAATTTCGTTGAAGGTGAGCGTGTTTTTAATGCCAATCACATTATAAAATTCGGAAATAACAAATCCGGAAGCTAGCCTTCAAATTCTATCAAATTTACTGCCTACTTTTTATAAACTTCGTATTTAAAAAGTGATTAACATTATATAATTGGTGAGGTGATTCTGGGTGATTTAAGCAATATCATATCAATGACTTGCACGTGCAAAGCCGATTTAAGAGAACGTTGCAAACACATTATTGCAACTTTGTTGTACTGCAGCAGGTAGGTTCTTAACCTCGAAATACTTATATCGTATCATTAGAATTGTGTTAAATCAATTACACAGGAATAAATAATTTTTCACTTTATAATTTTAGTATGATTCTAGTTTTAAATATTAAGGTTATGGCTGATGGTAAATACTTGCTGAAATATAATCATGTGTATTAAAATGACGTGAACAAATTTTTTTTCCGGAATTCACTTCTTGGATACCTACTGCTTTCATCCAAGCTTCTATTAGTTTACTTTTTTCTCTAATTTTCCGAATATATTTTTTACATATATAAAACGATTAGTTTTTATTGGAAAATAGTTAATGTAGATGAAGAGTGAAGATCTATGTCTGAAGTGCAGCTTTTTACTGAACATATTAACTTTTTATTTGATTTAACTTTAGAAGAAAACTTCGTCGACTCCATCATCAAAAAAATTTTTACTTTTTTAACGTGTTTTATTATTTTAATAAACAATTTTACAATTTGCATGCACAGTTCCTATGTAAATTTTTCCCTCTTTCGAATTATAAATTTTGCCACCAGATGGTATATGCCCATTTAACGGATCCCAATAGTTGTCTTATTGTTATCACAATTTTTCTATACGTTGCCAAATCACACCCAGGACCGGCTAAGGATTGCAACTTTGCCCCGTTTTCTTACAATTTTTTTTTGTCTTTTAACCACGCTGCATTACTCACCATGTGATTCCTTTTTACATCTAGGTAACATTTTTTCAGGAGGTAATTGTAATTGATAAACTGCAACAAGGACAAATATTTGTAGGTTGATCCGATAGCATTCGGTAATACGTCGATGTTGCATTTCACAGCATAACCCTGTGAAATTCTTCACTTATGATAACAAAACATAAAACACAAATTATTTTATTTGTAATTTCGTAATTGTTAGTTATTTATTCTATTCAACAGGGTACAGTAAGACCATGCAGCTATATGTAAGGCTATACTCCTTTATAAGCTACATTCATATTTTTCCAATATAATTTTTCTTTATTTTGGGAAAGAACATAAGCATTAGTAATACTTGACCTTTGAGATTCGTCAGTAGGTAGTAAGTAGGGTGAATTAGCTGACAAAAAGAAATTTGTAAATATCAACCAATCTATTATTTATTAACTGTAATATTCTTTTATTAACTTCGAAACTGGAAATTGTATTAGCGACAAGTATTGCAATTAGAACATGAAATGGATAACAAACACGCAAGCGCCCCCGGTCGAGGCGACGTTCAGCGTCGCGGCGCCACTCGCTTTCCGGCGCCGATACCGAACTTACCATGTTTTTAACTTCTCCGAATTCCAGCCGCGAAATAACGTCGCGTTATCTCGATTTTTACTCTAGAAGAATCGAACAAGTTATTCAAGCGGTCTAAATTTTAATTAAGCTTTACGTTAGACAAAGATGTCAAAATCTGATTTTTAGTTTTTTAACATATATAAAAATACAATAAGAAATTTAATAATCCATACTAGTAATTGTAATAGCTGTTATCCGTAGTAATTGTTTAAACTATAAGGTAAAAAGTGAAGGTGCGTGAATTACTGTTACGTTTCGAATACACAATATTTAATAACAAAATAAGAAAATTAAATTGATTGTTAGAACTTCTTGTCTTGGTGTTTTTGACATAACAATAATAGAGAAGTGATAATAGCGATAGCGGTGTCTAACGAAGCAAACGAGATAATCCGAGGAAATGGTGTAATTGTACCGCGAAACTCCACTATCTCCGAGGAATTGTAATAAAAAGTTTAAATGTGTCAGTGGTAATGGGTTTTGTCTAGTCCAGACACCATGGAGTCCACGAAAGCTGCTCTCTACGTTTTGCTCCTTGTCGCGCTTTCGTTGTCAGTGCTCCAAGGTGAGAAGAGACATACTTGTTTAGGCTAATCTATTGTTGTATTACCTCATAATCAATCATACCGAGTGCCTTTATCGTTTTTATTCATGAAGCAATCTATTATGCGTATTATCCGGAGATTTTCCAGCAGCTACTTTATATTCAGTATAATATCTTCGATTTATCTTCTGTATTCGAATTTTGGGGCGTCTCTAATTCAAACTTAAGAAGAATTCCTTGTATATTAAATAAATATAAAATATACGCAAACATTTTAAATAATTATATATTAATGACGTTCTGTTGCTGTATGTATTGGTATTAAGGGATTCAAAAGTAGGGTTAGAGCCAATATAAAAGTAGAGGAGGAAAAATTAGAAGTAGCCGCCTATTGAGAATGTTTAGAGAGTATAAACAATTGGGATGTAAAAATCACTAGATATAAACAATGAATAGCCTGGGGTAGAATCACTTTTAGTATTTGTTTTGTGCTCACAATCGGGTAACATAGAAATTAGAAAAAAATTATTTCAAGTGAATGTATGGAACACAGAACTGTGTGCGGATGTGGAACATAGACGATAGGCACTGTGATAAAGGAATATCGTGGATAGAAAAGGTTTGAAACGAGAGTTATTACAAAGGGTAAGAGAACAGAGGGCGCTGTGGAAGTAAATAAGAAGTAGGTAAGATAGGTCACCTTTTCAGATGTGAAGGGCTAGCTAGAAACATATTAGATACAAAAACAGGAGTTATGAGGGGAAAAGGTAGATTAGCTCAAGATAGGAATAGAGGTGCGTGCCCAAGCACAATCTAAAAGATGAAGCATCCTGAAAGTAGCCATTAGGTATTTTATGCTGACAGAAGTAGATTTAACTCTTTATGAGAAGAAAACATAAAATATGACCAGAAAACTAAAATAAATTTAAGATATAAAAAGAAATGAGAACCCAAAGCCTTCATAAAACGTAAACAAAGGCAGAATTATAATAGGCAACAACCTGGGCTATTTAATATTTCTTGAGGGTTTAAAGAAAAATTAAATAATTAATGAAGACATCAAAGAGATGCTTTCTGCAAGGAATCTAAAATGTAAACTAAATGAACGTTTAAATAATTTTTAGAGAACATTTTAAATCTACCTTTAAAATCTGAATTTTCATCTAGAAACTCTTATACCCAACAACAGGTTCGAAATATTTCTTATTACAGTAATCGTGAATACCTTTCTCTGGGTACAAATAAAGCATATTTATGTGTGCATGCCTCACGTATATTTTTGATAGTATTTCAAAATAGTTGGAAATATTTTTATGCACTGTCAATGTTTCTTCATGATATTTTTAACCAAAAAATTAAATTCTGCTTGTTAAGTCAAGGCAGGAATAAAGGAAACGATATTTCACAAAATTTCCAAGAATATGTGTTATTTATATTCGTTTTTTCGTTTTAGACTGTTTTAACCTTCATATATCCCTAGGAATAAATAGCATTAGATATTGAATGTTATACATATTTTTTCCTATTGTTATCTCACTGGAATAAATCAAATGAACACTCATTTTTGTCGTGAAAAAGTGATAACATATAGCGTTGTAGTGTCATGTTAAGTATGTTTATCGAACCAGTTTATCTAGACACCCTGCTACTGTAATTCTTTTGGCACCAGCTGGATCTTCGATATACCATGAAAGTAGGGCAAACTGTTGGAATTCCTTATTTATCGCTAGGAACTACCGCCGCGCCAAAAGCAAAGATACCTTCTACTCATTACAATTGAAGAGCAAAAAACACTTTTCTACACAATAAATTGATCTATAGAATGGGTCCTTTTTCCAAATATGATGTCAAATTATACTCCTTGACGGTATATACGTATGCAATTCAACTGTTACGCAAAATGCCCTTTGGAAGTTCTGTTGACAACATTTGCACATTTCAGGCTTTTAATATTGTTCGACTTTTTGAAATTTGTATAAAAAAAACGATTTAAACAGGTGACGATCTCCTCACTTTTACATGAACTGAAAAAATCACATGCATATAAAAAAATTATGTCAGGTATGTTTTGGCAGCATTCATAAATTTTTGGTGGGGGTAACTCGTTGTCCATCCAACCATCCCTTCAATTATGGAAAGAGGTGAAAATCGCTCTGTGAAAGGTCTGGACAATACGGTGGATGGTCTCACTTGAAATGTTTGAAAAGGACTGTCCTCATGTTAACACAAGATGGACGTAGATGAAGGGACTTTAGAATGCTATCAAGAGGTATCCAACCTCACTTCTACGAGAGCGCATCGGAATGTTGCTGTCATCATATGACAAAAGCCTCATTCTCTGTTCAATATTTAATAAAATAATTTCGTTATGAGGTACATGTGTCTCTTTTTTCTAACCCAAAGGAGGTTGTTATGTTAGTATATTCACTTGTTGAATTTGAAATGAAATGTCACTGCTTTACCCGAAACCCATATACCTATTAGGAAGTCTCGACTCTCTCTCCATGCACTTTGTTGAAATTTACCTATATTGGAAATAATAGATGAAGGAGGTAGCCTATCTGATTATCTAAAAACAATTAGTGTTAAAGACGTTGTGTGACAAATAACTGATGCCTGAAACGATGTAAAAGACTCTGAAATACTAAAATCGTGGAAGTAACTGACCCAGAATTAACAGCAATGGACGACGATGGCGGTAATTCGTACGAGATCTACGAGAGCTTAATCAAGACCTTACTCGAGAAGATGTTGATGCTTGGGAACAGATCGAAAAGGAAAAAGTCTAAGAACTGCCAAACGTTGATCTGATTAAACTAATAAGAGACACTGGAAACGAAAAAGATTACAGAGTCGGTAGTAAGTCTTGAGTTAGGCTCTACCCTATAGTGAATAACAACAAAAGCCATTGCAATAGGTGTTCTTCTGTAGTTATTTTTGACAAGTTGATGAAAACTCCGTTTTAGTCGAAATTTCGATTATACGAAACAGGTTAGGGTTCAAATAATCGGGAGTCTACTGTATTTCGCTTTTATGTTACTAATTGTAAAAGGGTTCCTGGTTCCTACATTGGATTAACATCGTACTAGTGAGTGCTTTTGAAGAAGTTAAATCCACAATTACTAAAATGGGCTACTTCCAATTTGCGTATTTGCTATAGTTACAATAAAAGCAAGATAAATATTTTTCATCCCGCTGTTACACAGTTGTAAAAATAGAGAAAGGACGTTTCCATTTTTTGAATTATGAATTTTCCAGTTTACACGTTTTATGTTATTTTACTGTTCCAACTAGAAATGGGCAGTTAAAACGTCCAGTGGTGAATTTGGTAAAAATAAATAGCCCTTTTCGTACTTTACGCGCAAAGTTTGTGAACATTCAAAGGCGAATCGGTTTCATTAATTGACCGTTTGTATTAAAAGCAAAACTAGGGCTTTCGCCTATATAGCGAAAGGTTGAGTTAATAAAAAGGAAATTAAGGTCGGCAAGCCACATGTGGTTGTGGCGTTCCCGTAAAAACGAAAATTATTGGTATTTATTTATCTTTGATGATTCTCGGTTAGATTAACGTATTGGTCACAACAAAGGGAGATTTATGGTAATTAACCTAAATCAAAATCCATAAATTACGGCAAAATTAATTCCATAATTTTAATCAAATAACGGAAAAATGCAATTACATTCAAAATATAAAAAAGTTAGAATGCCCTCATGTGTAGATTGCAACGTAAAGAAATAAATATTGGAAAGGGAGTCAGATAGGGATGCACACGGTCACCGCTACTTTTTAAACTATACACTGAAGAGCGGCGCTATACGGGTGCGAAACATGGACGGTGGGCGCGGCGAAAAAAAAAAAGGTTAGAAGCGTTCGAAATGTGGTGCTACAGGCGAGTGATGAGGATACCGTGGATAGAGAACGTAAGAAATTAAGAGGTATTAGAAAGAGTAAAAGAACAGAGGACTCTATGGCAGTCAATAAGAAATAGGCTTAGAGTTAGGTTAGAAAACACCTTTTCAGGCCTGAAGCTCTAGTTAGAGACAGAAACGGAAGTTACAAGGGGTAGAGGTAGGCCGGCCTGTTCGCAAATAGTTAAAGTTGTGGGTTGTTCTAGTTTTAGGGAAATGCGAAGATTAGCTCGGGTTAGGAACGAGTGCAGATGCGTGTCCAACCAGTTTTAGAACTGACGACCTAATGATGATCATCTATAGATCATGTATAGGCGCGGTAGAAAATATATTTAAATTTGCATGTTTAATTGGTAACTAAATAGTTATATCTATAATGCTTAATGATTGTTTTAGACTATAAATTAGCAATAAGCTAACAAATTGTTGCTATTTCATGTTATTATTTATCCGTTTATTTATACATAAATCTAACATGGAAGGATTACATTCAATGTACTGAAAAGTTGACTTCTACTAAACATTGTAAATAATTTTCAATGTAGATATCTAACTACTTAAAATGATTAGTTTACAGTAGTTTTCAGTTTTCCTTTAAAACATTACTTAGCGTTTATTGAGTGCACTGAACTAGTATTATTGAAACTCTGTATCAAGTTTTCCAATAAATCTTTATGTTTCCGTTTACTACTTCGTAACGTCAAAGTAATTTCAAATGGTTTAGTATTACAAAGAAAATTTGTAATGGGAAAGTTTTCTAAACTTTAGATAGAATGTTTCTTATTCCACAATGTATGGTATACTATCTCATAATAAAAAATGACCCAATGGTTCGGTTTTTAGAAGTTTCCGCTGTACCTGGTGGGTTGGTTTCATTTTGTTTGTTCCTATCAATTTTTTATGTTGCGGAAATTTTTTGTTTCTGTTTGTTGCAGAAGGTCGAATTTGATAAAAATTGAGATATATATATAGGGAAAGTAAAGCCAATTAAGAAATTCCTATAAAAATATCTTCCCGGAATGAGGGTGAAGACATTCTTCGTTGTAGAAATTAACTCTTTAAATTTTAAAAAGAAACCTACTGGTATTTATTCAATCAACTGGGTGATTTTTTTCTCCGTTGTTTCTGACTTACTTTTTTTTTGTTCTTTTAATTAGATTAAAAATATTCTGCCCTAATGAAGCTTTCAGTGGAAACAAATTTTAACAAATTAGTTACTTATTGTTCCTCTCAGACGCTGAATAAAGAAAACGAAGACGAACCACTACGGAAGGTATACACATAAAATTTACTGAAATGAGGATAAAATAAATTTTAAAGGAAACACACACTTCAGGAAAAAAATCACTTTGAATTTTTATTAAAGGTAATGCGGTTTGTGATATATTGAGCATTAATTAAATCAATAAGTTCTTTTTAGATACCTACTTTTGTAAAGTATAATCGTAAAAATTCACTGGTTAATAGTATCTAAATATTGACTAGTTATCACCATGATACTTGGATTTGATAGATATGTAAATGCTTGATCAGTGTGCAAATTTTGTGCCGATGACAAGCATAACTATATAGTTTCGTTGTTGTCTGCCTTGATCTAAGCCGACGAACTATAATAAAAAATATGTATTTGAAAAAATATTATATAGATCTATCTACTATAAAAATCAAGAATTGAAAAAAGTTATCCTGAAACTTCCTATCAGAAATTCAATACATTTTTATTATTTTATAAGATCGTTTCTATATTCATTTGTTCGTGACCTTTATAATGGAAATATATTCCACAAAAGAGGATTTCAGTGGAATTTGACAGCGCTTGAAAGGGATCGGCATATTATCGCTTGGAATTAGGTCGATCCGGGGATGAAAACTTGAATACATCACTCTCATTTAGTAATCTTCTCCCCCCTAATCAATTAACTTATTTAAATTTCTTACTAGCAGGTACAATCCAGGGTATCTTTATTGCATATACCTACCTTAAAAAATTTACATTTCATTAAGGAGTCTCGTAATGATTTCTGAAGTGGATTTTTGTATTAAAACAGCTAACCAAGTTCACAAAAGAATTACGTTTGGCATATGATAAATTATCTATTCCAAAAGAAACAGCATATTTTGCGTTACACAATCAATCTTCTACCACTGTTAATCACTAAATAACGTTCCATTTTAATAGAACTTTTAGTAAATATCTATGATTCCTAATACTAGGAATCATAGGAATACTCCTTGTCATGATGTTCTGAAAATCTAGAAAATCCTTTTCAATCCACATTAATGAAAATTAATTTGAAAAAATGTATTTAAAAAAATCGCATTCCTTACATCTAGTAACATCCAGGGTGTAACAGCAATAAGTGCGGAGCTTGTAGGAGGTAATAGCACACTGTAAAACAAAAAAATTCAGTAAATGTTTTTAATGTCTGAAAGTCCACTGTTTTTGAGAAAAACGTAGTTGAAAGAAGGTAAATTAAATTTCGGCTTTGGTACAGAAAATAATACAATCCACAACAACACACTTAATCAGCAGGTTATAACCAGCATCAGTAGGTATAGTATTCGTTGTGTATTTTTTCTGCTCATGTATTGTTTATGTGTTAGATTAGATTAAGTGTGAATCCTGAATGTGTTTATTTTAAATGCCAGCTTCTATAGTCTATAGTAGCTGTTTATTCCTTTTGACATTTAAACTTCGTATAAGACAATCGATGTACAGTTCAATAAACTAATTCGGCAATTATTGTAGGTCAGTATGTCAATAGAGCAGTTATTACAATAATGTGACATGGTATTTACTTACGGGTCCGAACCATATCGCAGCTGTAGGGACGAAATGCTTGATTTCAAAGAAGGAAATCTCCGAAATAGTACTCTCGAAATTGCAGGGAATATTGGCTCCCCTCATGTGACAGTGTGGAAAATTTTAAAGGGACAATTGCTGCATCCTTAGGCCTTTGTCATTTGTAGCGAGCGCAAGCCTTACTTGAAACTGATTTTCAACGGTTTCTAAAAAAAAGTGCTACATAGCCTAATTTTTTTCGTAGGGTATTGTTTATAGACAAATTTGCTTCTCGAAAGACGAAATTTTTATTTTTACAATATTCACTATTATAAGTAGATCCTTTGCGATTCCATGAACTGTTTTCGGTGAACCTATGGAGCGAAGTTTTGGGAGATTTATTTTTATGTTACATTTATATTTACTTATAACCTAAGCGGTAATGGTGGTGTGAAAGTTTCATCATCAGAAGGTCGTCAGTCCTAAGACTGGTTGGACACGCACCTCCACTCTTTCCTATCCTGAGTTAATCTTCGCATTTTCCTAAAACTAGAACATCCCACATTCTTAGCTATTTGCGAACAGTAATCTAATCTAGGTCTACCTCTACTCCTATTAACTCCTGTTTCTGTTTCTGACTTCTTGCCTGGGAAGGTGTCCTACCAATATATCTCGCCTATTTTTCCTCTGCTTTATACTCCCACTTTCCTTCCGTCCTGACTTATCTGACTTCCTAGATACCTAAAATTGGTCACTTCTTCTAATATTTCGTCTCCTATCTTTATAGGTATTAGCTCTTTCCTACTTTTTCTTCAGTTAAATACCAATGTTTTTGGTTTACATTTATTTGAAGTTTAATTCTGTAAATAATTTAGCTGATTTATATGATGAGTAATTCAGAAGCCAATACGTCGACATATGTACAATACGAAGTGAGTTTTGTGGAAATGCTCGCGAAATTGTCATGTATCCTATAGCAACCATTTTAATACATACATATGCTTATGCTTAGAAGCACATGTGCTTATTAATTAGACATTGTAAAGGGGCAACATATCCCTTGAAGCTGTGATTTGCTTACGTAAACGTTGTTGCGGATGATGTTAATAACCTTAGGCGTAGTAGAATAAATCATTAAACAGCCCCTGTGAGTTGATGAGAATATGAGAGCATTGTAACGTTTTCGGATATCTAGAAATTACTGCGATTCCTGAATTATTCCTCTTTATATCATGGCAACGGACGTAATAAGTCTGCATTTTACGACGTCATTAAAAACAACACGATTCACGTTTATGTAGAGTACCTACGACTTTTAGTTTGCCCTGAAGTGTAATGTCAATAATTAAAAAATAGCTTCTATGAAACTATAAAATGATCGTACAACACAATAACATTTTCCCTTTAGTTATTATTATTCCTTCATTTCCAACGGTAAGCAATTATTAAGTATTACTTTCAGGAGTCTACTCCTTTATTAATGTGTTGAATTGATTAACATCACACAGCTTTTATGATAGGTTAATTGTTATTGTCTTTCATTTACAGCATTTTTAAATTTACGATAGACAATAACATTTATTTTTAATGCAATTATAATGGTTCTTATTTCTCAAATGGTAATAATTCAGACAAATAATGTTGAGGTTTGTCTAATACTTTCTCGTTTTAGTCTTTTACTCAGTCTAGTAGTCTGGTAACCTAGCTTAGTGATGAAATGGATTAGGATTTAACTGTTTCAGTATTGACAGAAAGATATTTTTACCTAAAATTAAGTAATTGCGTCGACTATTTGGTAGAATTACGGTATATAATGCCTCCTCAATCACTCTATCTTCTGAAATTTTATTTCCAAACATATGAAAATGGTTGTTTAGGAAATAATTCATCCAATGGAGATATCATAGTTCAAACATACGTCTATTTATTAATAATAAGTCAGCCTTGTTTAAAAGTTGTTTTTGAACACGTGCAATGTAAGACAACGTATATCACACAATTAACAAAGCAATTTTAATCCTCTATAAATATTGTCATTATGTGGTTTTAATAGCTCCAGCCTTTTTTGTTCGATTAATACATTTAATGCGGCACATATACACATATGTAATGTAATGTTCCGTACAATCTACCCTGTGCACTGTTCCTATCTATCAATCGCTTTCAGTTAATTTACTCTTGATTACAAGAGCATGTTTATAATTGGATACTAGGTTAATGGGTTTTAGAGCAGTTTTACACTCCATTACAAGTGAGCGAGATTACTTTTTAAAGAGGAAAAATCCTGTCCCTTTTATTAGAGCTTTGCTTCACTTTACTTTGCATTGCGTTGCTTCCGGAGCTTTTCAAAAGTTTTTTGCAACTTTAATAGCTAGTTAAGTAGTTCATACTTGTGTATCTCTTAAATACCTTGTATACTCTGAATTGTACATTGTAGCATCATCGTTTATGAAAGTTAATTAACTTTTCTTGTGTTTTTGATGGGGCAGTATTTTTTTACTGTCCTTTTTCCATTCTTTAATTATATTTAATATTTTTCTTAAAACCATATTTATAAATCAATAACACTGAATCAATATAGACTAGTTATTATAAAATCGTACGTAGAATTTTACATTAGGCACATGTTTCTTTTTACATAGGATAATCTGATAGTTTGTCTGTCTGTGTGTATGCTCCAACCCAATTTGTGAATGGCTGGGCTTCACTAGAGTCTTTAGAACAGAGCCGGGCAAACTTTAACTTCGCAGGAGCCGCTACATGAGGTTAGTTTGAGTCACTACATACTCTTCAATGAGTACGAGAGAGTAAGCAGTAATGAATAATTTTGTTTTGTCTTTTTCTTCTCCCTTCCACTCCCATATCAAGCCCCTTCATCCTGTAGACGAGCGAAGCCACTCACGCAACTTAAATAATACCTACGAAAATTTTCGTTACTACGTTCGCAAAACTATTGGGTTTGGCTATGGAAGAGGGGACTCATCTACGAAATGGAAGGGATAAGAAAATGAAAGGATCATCTCACTCGCACTCGCAGGATCAATTAGGAGCTACTTGGTTAACCTTGAGGATCACTCGGGATGCAAAAGATCCGAGTTTGCCCGGCTCTGCTTTAGAATATAAGGATTCTGTTCCTGCATGTTTATACATATTAGGGCAAAGGAATAACTGTTAATGTATAATGCAAACAGTGAAAATTTTAATTAATTAATAGCCGATCATTATGTGCAGTCATGAGATAAAAAAATTATCCAGAGACCACTCGGAAAATACGTTTTTCAACTCCCGTTCTAGATTGTTTTCAGATAAAGCGAATTTGGTTTGATGCTTTTAATAAGAAGGTTTCTTACGTACTAACTAATAACTTTAAATTTACTTAAAACTAGAGAACAACTAGCAAATGGGGTGGAGTCTAATTTCGTGGTGGTGGATAAATGTTCGAATTTCCTGAACGTTTTCGTTTTGTTTTCGTGGAAGAGAGGAAATCTTCAAAAGAAAGACGAGAGTGTGTCGAATGCAACCAGATACAGAAAATGTTTGAGAATAAATAAGAAAGAACTAACAATGAGCCAAGTATTGTAGTGACAATCAGAAAAACGTCATTTATACTACTAGAAACTATTTAAATTCCTCCCGTACATTTTGTCCGTATAACAATGAGAATATTCACAAAATATCATTGTAGAAAGGCAAGCATCGATTATACTGCTCTTCCTGGTGTACTGCTATACCACATTTTTTAATGAACAAACTTTTAATGGTTTTAAGAAATTTAATTCATTAGCTACAAAATAACTACAAACTAAAACTAACGTAAAACTAAATAACCAAATAAACTAAACTAATTGAACAAAGAAATATGTACAATGAAGATACTAAATGAAAAAATACAACGCTACTGAAGTGAAACTTCTTCAAACACACAAACATACCGGGATAGGGGTTAAGGAATTCTTTTAATGGTATTATTTGTACACTATGCTTCTCACGGGTGCAATGCTGATAGTAAATATACTACAGAATGTCTTCATATACAACAATCACAGCTTTTTTGTCATTAGACATTACAAACCAGCCGGTTAAAACCGCTATGTCCCTGCATTTTAAGTCTGTAATATCTTCGAAATATTCATTTAAATTACATGCTGTAAAGGGCCATATTGATCTATATTAAATGCACAATGTATTTAAAAGTACTTAATTGGATAAGGATTAATACTGTACTGCTTAAAATCGCTTCGTAAATAAGCCATTATTTCTCGTAAAAAGTAAAGGATAAAAAATGGTTATTGTGGGTTATCCCTAAGAGATAGACATATACCATCCCGGACTTTTTTGTAGACCTTTTTAAGGTGTTCAATACTGTAGTATATTATTTTGATCTATCTCGTAGGGTTCAGCCAGCGTTTACAATGTAAGCGCAAAAAATTTGTTTAATTAAGTCACATTACAAACCTCTAAAATTATCAGTTTTTCTCTACTATATTATGCACGTATTATACATATAAACGTTCCTCTTGAGTTACTCTGTCTATTAAAAAAAACCGCATTAAAATCCGTTGCTTCGTTTTAAAGATCTGAGCATACATAGGGACAGACAGCGGGGGAAATGCGTTGCATGATTTCGTTACTTAGCAACTCGCATGAAACGAACTTACCCTACCGTACGTAAAAAAGTTTCACTTCAAAATGTACAAAGACTTGATTGGATTGAAAATGTGACGATAATTATAAGCACTAATCATATTACACGTTATTTAATTTAACGTTGAAAAAGTTATTTATTAGGAGTCAGTTACGAGTAAAAGTACTTACATAACGTTAGAATACTGACGCTAATTTTATGGCATTATACAAAGTCGAACTTAGTGGATACTCAAGCACGGTTTCGTGTTTAACAGGAAAGGGCCAGTGTGGCAATAAAGTCGTTTAAAAGCTTAGCTGCACGTCGTTTTAAAACTTTTTTGCTACTTCAACGATTAAAACTTTCTTTCTTGCAAACGACAATTTCCTGTTGTTGCGCTCATTAAATTTGCTACTTTTACGAATGATTGTAAAGTGACATTGTCAACCATGTGTTAATTTAAAATAACAATGAAGTTTACATGTTTTCAACTTGCTAGTGTTTATTGCGTCGTTTCGTATTGCGTAAGTTGTAGTAGTTCAATTTCAGTGTAATAATTTTTATAAATACTCTCTACTTGACATTACTTTGAATAAGTACTATTTTCAAAATTTATCATCATCAAAACGGATAAAAAAATATATTCTTATACTGACGCTGTCTGTTATTAATCCACGTATCACATGTTTCTAATTGGGAAATTTGAAGATATCTACTAAAACTTGTGTTGCGTGATGTGACGATGTAAAAAACTACAATCGTCGGTGTACTGCTGTACCACATAGAAAAAACTTCTCGAAGGACCAGTGCACTCGATAGTAAAGAAAAACTCACATAGATATACAAATAACTATATTTAAAATGCTTCAAGTGCACACTAAAGGGTTATGTTGGCGATGATTGCAATTGATTTGTGTCGATTGGTTATGTTCTATGATAATGTTCTGTATGATGATTGATTGATATTCTGTATGCGATTATGAAAATATGCTCTCGATTTACTAAAATTCTTAATATATAAATTGTCATCCCTACTACGAAATGAACCAGCCTAAACTGGTTCAAGCTGTACAGCTATTGTTAGGGTGGTGACCTTACCAACCCTGGAAATACCGAATGGTACTGATTTCGGGACAGACAATATATCGTATACGTTTCTTTGGTACCTGCACAACAATAGTGCAGGACTTGAACATAATTTGGAAATGTTGCTGAAGGCAGATTCTTGAAATTACAAATAATAATGTTAAACTGATACAATTGATACAAATTACCCAAGAAACAAATATGCAAATGAACAAAGATACCTACAACTAAGCAAAGAAATAAATATACAAATGAACAAATATACCTACAAATAAAGAAATATACAATCATGACTAAAATATACAAAATATGTTTCAATAGTGTAAACAACTTGCATCAACGGAGATCAATGATATCAATAAAGATCGATAATGTACTGTATTGGATTGTTAATATGTTGCATTTGACATTAGAGCAGCTATTGAAGTGTGGGGAGATTGCGGTTAATTGATATATACCTATTTTGGTTTTTGATTTATCTATTTTTTTATGCAATTCTTGGAGATATGAAAAATGCGAAGGATAGATTAACTTTTTAACTACTAAGTTATTAAATCTATGCTTAGATAACCCCAAACACTTTTTTAAATGCTTGCAACCAAGCCCGGGTGCGGAGTTAGTTGGGATGTTCATTAGAGTGAGTGTGTGACAGATAAAGATACCAAGGTACGACCAAAGCTGGGCAAAGTCCTCACCGGTAGAGTTTCAAACGCTCAATCCAAAGCCCTTACGTAAAGTATTTTAGCCCTTGTATCTCCAATTGCATTTCAAAATCTAAGGACATTGAATTACCAACAACTTTGAAAGCAATTAGATTAAAATCCCTATCTAAGCACTTTAAATTTGCTTTAAGCACTTTGAAAGAGTTCAAAGCCCTTTGAATTAAATACATTTGGTTAACTGTTTAACAATTCACCGCCGTTTTATAATGTGCCTAGTCATATTTGTAGTAAATTGCCTATTAAAATAATAACAGTGTAGAGAGGTAACTGGTTCAGATTTTGCTTCTATTTAATTTGTTATGATCTCTATTACACACATCGCTGGTCTAACTACTAGGATAAATTCGTCCTTAACGGCCACAAGTGACATAACGGAAAGCCGAGGAAGTTTATAAAACGTAATGTCAGATCTACCCGTCCGGCGTACCAATGAAAATCTTTATGAACAATTCGGTCCGAAAGTGGGTCGCCAAAACCTTGGTTCAATAACTTCGAGTCGCAGTCAAGTTTGACTTGTAAAGTTAGCGAACAAGTAAATAAACATCGTTTATGTTAGAAAACGAACCCCATACAGCTTAAATAAAACATAATGTTACTCTACTCTATACTCTTTTTATTGGACCTATTTCGGTCACGCTGGACGTTTCTTTTCATTTGTAATTTGCATGAATAGGCTCCTTAAACTGTTCGTAATATAAAAAAAGCAACGTACATAACTGAAGCCATAAGTACCGCGGATATAATGTACCTCGGGATTTATAGTGCTATATGTAGCAGTTATTTTACAAAATCAAATAAAAATGCTAATTCGGAAACCCCACAACGTCAATATTAAATGTAATCGTAATCGACTTTCTTTCGAAAGTGGGGTGTAATTCAAGGATTTAGAAGACAAATATGCATTTAACTGTAATGTACCACATACTGAACGACCCTCATATAATATTTTATACCTGCTCGACCTGCATAAGGACCTATGTCTAGCGAATTTCGAACGACATCTTTATAGTTTATTTATTGGACATTAGTAGCATAGCAATTGCTATTTTCTTATACGTGGCAAGTACAAAAAAGGTTGCCACCTTTAATGTGATCAAAGCAGAAATATTTTAAATTATTTTTATTCTTATTCGTCAAAAATCATTGACTGATAAGAATTGAAAATATAAATGAAAATCAAGATTAGATGTATATGCATTTTTTTTGAGAAACTATTATAAAAAATAATTTAATAAAGTCTTTTATAATTGCAAATAATTTATTTTACACATGTGCACTTATTTATAGTCACAAACGCTTACTTATTTGACATTGAATTTATATCACCCTGTATTCCCTTTTATGTTCGCCAGCTACTTATATTGTCATTTAACATTCTTGATACTTCTTCATTTTTTGGAAAGCTTTCGAAATTCTTTTGTTACTCGGTTATATATGTGTCGTTCAGCTCACCGACCAGCGCTGACGTTATCGATCGATGCTTTTCGGCATCGCTGTTATAGTTAAAATCCGGTTTTAGTTAGAACGCGTTTTCCCTAGTTAGAACTAGTTTCTACTAAATTCTTTTGTAAAGTTGGAAATACCTAGTCAAAACTAGAATTTATCATTAATATATTTGATTTTCAGATAGAACTAGTTGTCACTTTAGTTAAAACTAGCACTAGAAAAACTAATTTTGGATTGAAAACAAGATATAGTTTTAAAAATATTTGTTAAACAGATCTAGGATATAAAGTCATCCACCTAGTAAAAATAATAATCTTACACTAAAGGAACATTTTAAAGAACATCGACATAAAGTAGTTGCCAAGGTGACAATATTAATTAAAAGTAAATAAAATAATCAAACAACTACAAAATTTAAAAAAGGAACATTGTTAAGGAACATTGGTTAACATACAATAAGAAATAATTAAGCAACCTTAAAATTAAAAAAGGATGAGGATCTACTTGTTATTGCAAGACATTTTGAGTTATAAAGGTAACCATTTTTCTTGCATGTCTTAATATACATCCTTTCTTACATATGCAGCGCGTAAATCCTTAGCCTGTTCCCATGGCTGGTTCCTTAGCAACAATTCTCAAACGTAAATTAGTATTCGGAACATCTTCTTCAAGCAACAATTTTTCTTTGCACTTGTCGAATTCTGACCTGAAAACCACATATAAATAGTTAGCTTTTACCTAATAGCGATATAATTATATGATAGGTAGGTACATACCTGCAATATAATTTGTCGAGCATTCTATATTCCCGTTCCCCCGCACTTGTCCAATCAGATGGCGTCTGGCGAAAAATCAGAATAAATTGATGAACTTTAACTTCAGACGGAACAGTTTTAACCGACTCGCTTCGGAAAAACGCTTTTTGTCTAATAAGAACCAGTTTTAACTGATATTAAATTTTGAGCATTAGTTAATTCTAGTTCTAACATAGGCATTTAGTAAAAATTAGTTCTTTTTAGGGAAAACGGGTTCTATTTAAAAATTGATTTTAACTGTAACAGCTACAAAAAACACACCGTCACGCATAACTCACGTGATAATTTTCAATTTGCATTTACTACGTAGTATTATTCATATAAAGTTTTTCCAAAAGAGAAATAAACGTCGTTTACTTTCTGTAGCGATGTGACCTCCAGTTTGGCCGGCGCAAAGTAGAAAAGAATAGCACTAGGCCAGAAAAGGAAGGAGACAACCTTCGGCCTTCTTTGGTGAGGAGCGTATAATCCGTACAGTATTGCACGGAAAAATTGGCCATTTTATCCACTACAATTGCATTGCTTAAATGTGCTGTTATTGGTACCATTTACTACCGAAAATAACTACGAGATGTTTATTTATATTTGAAGACATATTAAAGGCTTTAACGCTCGTTTTCGACTCGCACTACTATTCTTGATTGAACAAAGCTTTTGGCAGGTACTGTATGAAAAAGTATATTTAATGAACAAGAGTTGAGAGTGTAATGAGCTTTTTTCTCCCTACCTACGATTTTGCCAGCGCGCATCCAAGACATTGGAAGGGGCACATCGCTAGAGAAAGTAAATGAAGTATAATTCCTGTTGTGAGTTCCTGGTTGCGACCATAACTTCATTACATTTGTATACGACTAACAAAATCCTCAAGTTGAAATTGTTTTTCCGTGCGTAACCCAATTATCTTATGTAGCCGTTTACTATCTCCTATGTAGGAAGTCGAGCTTGAGCGTGGTAGTTTCATTTTGAAAATGCCTTTTCGCCTAATTGTTTATTAGACCTACTCAGGTCGTTAGGATGTATATTAACAATGAAGCGAAATAGTAGAAATGTAATGGTGGCCACTTAACCAAGACAGCAACAGCATTTTCTCGAATAAATTATTCTTCGTTCGACTGAAAGGCGGCCGGCACGTTCACAAAAGCTTCAGTTTTTCCTAACGAATGTTGCAAACAGCCCTTTTAATGAGGCCTTATCACTTTTAAATTGGATCCCTCGGGTTCGGTCTTCGTCCGCACCACTTATTCGGGAACTCGCACACTTGGATATGTGTTCCCCATTATGTTTGTGTATGTTTGCCGTTTTCTCTTACAACTTTCAACCTACGAATGACGTGCCGTGCCGTGCTGTGCTGTGCTGGGTGGAACTTTAGGTTCGTTGCTAAATATGCCCTCGTCAGCTTATCTTGCCCTGTCTGTTCACCTGCATATTATGTTCAAACGTATATGTCTGTGTACAACAGGACTGCTCGAGGATTTGTTGTTGTACAACAGATACATGCAACCTTCATCATTATCTCGCTTCGCTTCGACATGAAAATATTGTTGTATCTCATTTCCGCACGCTTTTCATTCTAATGAAGCGACCATATCCTTTAACATATACATTTGTATAATACACGGTGAACCAAAACTCATGAACCAATTTGAAGATATAATAACCTTTTTATCAATGAAAAACCTACATTTGTCGTTTTATAAAACTTTTTGGAAAATTATTTTAAGTACGTGTTAGTTGTTAAATATATATCATTGCGAAACATAAACAGTGGGTGCAACGGAAAAGAAAAGGTTCGAAATGTGGTGTTACAGGCGAATGATGAGGATACCGTGGATAAAGAAGGTTATGAAGAGGTATTAGAAAGAATAGGAGAATAGAGGACTCTATGAAAGTCAATAAGAAATAGGCGAGATAGGTTGGTAGGACACCTTCTCAGGCATGAAGGCAAGTCAGAGACAGAAGCAGGAGTTAAAAGGAGTAAAGGTAAACCTAGATTAGATTACTGTTTCCAAATAGTGAAGGATGTGAAATGTTCTAATTTTAAGGAAATTCGAAGTTTAGCTTAGGATAGACTAGAGTGGAGGTGCGTGTCCAACCAGACTTAGGATTAACGACTTTATGATGATGATTAGTTATTAAAATATTAAACTGAAAATTAATTACTTACTTACTTATCTAATACTATAAAACACTAAATGAATGATGCGCAGTCGCTTATCGCGCAGTGGACCTACTTATTTTCTATCCTTTACTAATCGTGATGCTTTTCAGACCCATTCGCTTCGTAATAAGTTATTTCACCAATCTCTAGTCTTCTTGAATGTACGTATCAGAAAAAAATTATAATTATGAGTAGGTAAGCATTTTTATGGTGTTGCTGTTATTTATATCTACAATTGATCTTATTTTTGTACTAGTGTCAGCGATAATTAATGCTTCCAATGAAATAAATCTTAAATTATCATACATTCTTAATAACAGAGCGATTCATTATTTTTAATGATCTCTCCATTCTCATCCACAATTGACCTATTTAAAACTATAGGTACTTTTCATCCATTCGAAAATTGTTTCGCGTTGAAGTTGTGTGTAATTTCCTTTTCTTTCTCGAAATATAGGGTTTTATTGAAGTAAATAGCAAGCATGCAGATGGTGATTAAACAAAAAAATGTTTGTATTTTCGATTCATGTGCTGTTTGTTATTTGTTAGACCAGACTAAGTGTGATTGACGATGTTTATTTTGCAGCCAGCCTATAGAGTAGTTCTTTGTTTTTTTTTAACGCTCTAGACTTGCATGTATGAAGTCAATCGAAATCATTGACAGTAGGTCAGTCTGTCAGTCTCATAGGTCAGTACAGAATAATATTATATCGTAGAAGAGTGTGTGAGTTTCCTTAATGGTGGATTGGATGTACGGGTCCTGTACACTGACCGGCGTGTAATCCGGATTTAGATCCACTCGACTTTTTTGTATAGGGTGGTATTAAACAGCACGTGTATCAAGCACCAGCGTAGAATGCTATTTTCACATAGGGTATAATAAGCCTCATTGTATTCGATTTGGCATAAATGTAATTTTAAGAATAGTTAGCCAATCACTATTTGATAGAACATCGATTGTAAGGAAATTTCATTTTTAATTTATTTTTTGGACTCCCTGTATGAATTGAAAAGGGCCTTTGTTTATTATACGATCCTGAGTTCTAAAGAGTTTTCGCGTTATTTCACTCATCGTCATATACCTACCTACTAAACTGTACGATGTTTTCCATTAAGCGGCTTGAGTGAGGTCGACCAACAAGGACTTTGCCTCCAAGCAAATTGCTCTTTTCAAACTTTGCAATTAAACTCCGAATGGTGTTAGCATTTGGTATAGAACTATTCGGAAATTTTGATCGAAATTTCATTTGCATGCCCACTCATAGCACCTGAAGTATACTGTTCGGAGTTCAACAATTACTTCAAGTGTGTTTGACGATGAAGAACAATGCAACATTTCAACAAACCTAAAACAATAATTGTAAAATAGTATATAAATAACTGTGTCAAGTGAGCGTTATATCTCATGTTGGCATTCTTCATTTACAGAAAAAGAAATAATAACTACTTATTTGTATCATAATAACATCGCGAATATTTAAAAAATCATTATGTCATTCAAAATTTCCTTTTAATTGATTTTAATAGTTGACATCGTTATCTGATAAATATATTGACATGCCATATTCACATTTATTTAACATTAGGTGTAGTAGACTACAAGAAGACCGAAAATTAATTTTCCTAACAGATTAGGTAATCTAGAGCATTTTATTTCCTTTTTCCTTTTCGTGTGTTGTTAAAAAAAGGTCAGTAATGAAAATATCTATTATCTCTCCGGGCCTCTGCTCCTTTGTTTTATAAGAAATTCTTTTGTTTTCGCTGCCCGACGACCAAGCATTCGAAACGTGTTATGAGGAGGGTTTCTAATTATTTAACAGGTTAATTTCGTTCGCACCAGGCCGCGAGGCCAAATTAGGTAATCAGGTAAACGGAAACAAACTGCCTGGGTCACACTATTAACTCTTCTTCTTGAACGAAACGACACTTCCGCATCCTGTAGTAACAATTCTGCGGAGAGAGAAAGAACACGCTTACCTTGTCAACATCTTGATAAGCCCCTGAAATTTGCTGCACTACCTAAATCTCTTCTGTGGACGCGACCTCCGTTCATCGATTTTTTTTTCAAGTTGACGTCTCACTCACGCTCACCGTCCAAAATGAATTTCGAGCCAAACGAATTGGGTTACTGATAACTCTTGATGCATTGCCTCTATATTTCTCTCTCGTTCTTGGAGAGAATCATTCCAGACGAACCTTGAATTGCCGAAACCTTCATTTCAAAACAGATTGCATTTATCATTTCAAATTAGACCTAATTTTGGTCAGAATTAGGTACTACATTATGGTTTACGCTCAATAGGGTGTACTTTAGGTTAAAGATGCAGTAGGTATGAAGAAACCCCATTGTAATTCTGCTGTACAGTCTTCTAAAGTGTTTTATGAAAAGTTAGGTCATTTCATGAAACTCTACTAAACACTATAACAAACAAATAGTAGATTAAGTTCCTGGTCAGTGATGTGTCAGACGTGGATCACGATTTCGAACTGTTTGGATCTCATCAGCACGATTGTCTTTCTGAATGTTCTGCTATATGTACGTTTACGTGCTTATGACGTAGATAGGTACATCGCCCCCGCGTCGTGGGTTTAAGTTTGACAAATCGATATCATCAAATCGGGAAGGACCTTGTCAAACATTAATGAACTCACAATTAGGGGCAAATCTCTACAGACGGCGATTACTATACCCTTTACAGTATAAATTGCATGAGGATATGTTATGTATGGAGCGCGACGTAAGAGCGTCACCAAGTTGTGCTCGGTGGTTCGTTGCGTAGTATGATAATGCGCTTCCAGTTTGCGCGTAGTTAAGATTTTGTTTACGTTTTGTGTTTGACAACTAAAAATACCGAAATTGATGCGTAGTCGCTCTTCGCGCAGCGGACCGTTTCGTTTTATATCCCTTATTAATGGTGATGCTTGATATCGGTTCGCTTCGATTTAACAATAATTATGTTACTAATTCCTGTCTCAAGTGTTTTTGCTTAACATCTTTAAACATGATATAAAAATGGATCCAACGAATTACATTAAAAATGTGACTGTTTGTCTTGTCGTGAAATGCTTCAATTTGCCCTCAAAGAATTGACAATGAACATAACACAATAAAATTACTTTCTGACTTTATTATACATAAGGTGAAATAGATTTATGAAATTCTGCTATTAAGTGCTCCAGTTTCAGAAAAGAATGTAGAATGTAGAAAATACATAAATTGTAAAATCAAACACACCTTTTATAAATCATTGTACTTTACTCTTCTGATGCTATATGTGGCTGTGAATCTATTGTTTTTTTTTGCCTTTTTTCTGGAAATTCTCGTACTTTCTATATACGTGTTGCTACTGACTTGTAACTGACATAGCCAACAGATACGATTCATGCATGCAGATGGAGTATTAGTGCGGCGCATATTAAAGAGTTTAGTTTTGTTAACCCATACATTGAGCTAGTTGAAACAACTATTGCTAGTGAAAGAACGTGCACTTTTTATTCGGGATTTAAATCTGCGAAGCCTTTTAGAATACAATAGAGGCATAGATGGATACTTTGTTTTCAGCCCATACGTTTTCGCAAATATACACTGCAAATGCTAAGTGTGTTACATTGTCACACATTTACGTGTTTTTTCGATGTAGTCATTTTAAACGCACTTCAAGGTGTGACATTTTAAAACACGCTAATGTGTGATTATGTAACACGCAGTAAATGTTTTTTTAACACGTGTTTGGTATAAAATAGGAAATTCGGAAGCGTGTTATAAATTGTACAGACACGTATAACACGTGTCGAGGAAACACGTTTTATAAAACGTGGAAAATTACTTTAAATATAAATTAATAAAAATTACTGTAAAATAGTACGTATTCATTAATTTTCAATTATAAACCTAAGGTTGTAATTTTTGGTACATCCTACCAACCAAATAGCATAGTACTATTGGAATGCAATGAATATGATAATGCCAATGTTCGGGGAAATTGAAAATATATATATTTATAATAATAGAAACCCGAGATAAAAATTTTCAGTCTCTCAGAGTCTCTGAAAGCGAGACTCGAGTCTCTCTGGTGTCGCTGAGAGAGACTGTCAAAAAAGCTGTTTAGCGTCTCTGAACGAGAGACTCGAGTCGCTCATAGAGAGATCCTCATTCTGCGTCCAGTCTCTGAACGAGAGACTCGAGTCTTTCATAGAAAGATCCTGATTTTTCGTCCAGTCTGTAAAAAATATTTTATAAAATTATATGACGATTTATTACTTTATTTATTACACGATTTTGATAAAACTTATTCTTCGATAAAATGCTTAAGAAGTTTTCGGACCATTTCATTTGGGTCGTTTCTCGTCAAATCCGTAATAAATTCAAGATCTGCCAATGAGATCCAAATATTAGACCCTTTGATAAATTCTACCTGAAATTAAAATTAAAAAAGATATATTTCCCAATATGTTAACGTAGTTAAAATACCAGATTTACTTCCTTTCGTCGAAGGGTTCTGAAATTCGATATTCCAATGTATTAGTATGTTATACAATGTTTTAGTAACAATTTGAATAATACTTACCGCTTAAGCATAATATTCTTCCTTCATGAGTTTTATTATCTTTCCAGAGAACATCCACAATATCATTCACATCGTAAGTTCCTTTCTCCGCAAATATCCTCTTCTTTAGATAGAGCTTTCCTGTGTTCCAGGCCAAAAAATTAAAACATATTTGTTCGACATTGTGTAACAACTAGAAACACTGTTTGATCACAACACTCTCGAACGAAGATTCGAAACGAACTAATGTGTACCCAGAATGCATTTTTACTCGGACTAAAAGTTTTGTTCTGGGTAAGTCAAAACACATGTCGCGAAAAGGTTTTATAATGGGAAATTCGGATGTTTATTGCTATGAATAAATTTTTCCTTAAGACGTAAGCCTTAAAAACTAAGAAAACGTCAAAATGATAAGAAAAGTCCAATAGGATGTGTGCGTGCTCCTTTTTATTGTTTAAAAAGTGCTGCTGTTTTTGACTGTATTTTATTTAACAAAAGCGTCTACACTGGTTGGAACAGAAGATTCAAATGACTAAAAGTCTTACAAATTCTTATACGTAGATTCATCCATTTTACGAATGTCGGCCGCTACTACCGACAAACAAGTTTTTATAGGCGGCGCAATACTTGAAAGCGGATGCCGACAATCGCTTAACACACGTGCAAATAATATACACATATAATATAGGTAAAAAAAGGTAATGATTTTAGGAAAGAAAAATATAACTATCCTGTAATAGAAATATTTGGACATTCAACATATTTCCCAGTCTTTCTACAAGACTCGAGTCTCTCAATTTTTCAGTTTTAGCCATTCAGTCTCTCTGTGAAAGACTCGAATCTCTGAATTAACAATTTTATCGTTCGAGTCTCTCATACAGAGACTGTAAGAGATCCATAAAAACACCTAGGCAATAACTGAGAGATTGTGAAAGACTGTGAGAGACGCTCTCAGAGGCGCTGAAAGACTGAAAATTTTAGTCTAGGAAAGTTACTTTTGGTTTCATTATATACAACTGAAAATTATAATTCAAAATTAAATGCATATAAAATTAGTACATTTTTGAATAATGAAAAATCTGTAATTGATGTTGAAACATTAAATTTCCCACATGAATTATCTTTTTTTGATTACATGGGCATTAAATATGTACCATTTCTGAATCATCAGCGAATAGAGTTAAACTAATGATAAATTTAGTTTTGAAAACTTGGTTATTTTTATGTATTTTTAGAGTATAAGATTTTTCAAGTATAACACGTGTTATTTTATGAATTTTATAATCTTCTAACACGTGGAATACTTTGAAGTGTGTTAAATACTATTACACGTTTCGCTGTAGCACGTTTTCTTAAAATATGTGTGTTGCTTTTGCGGAGTTCGAAAAGTGTGTTATCATTCAACACGGATTTCTAAATATTACACGTGTTGAAGTAACATACGAACACGCTTATTTATAGCAATTTAACGCACTCAGAACAAATTACACGTTCATGTGAGTTACAGTAACACGTGTCTGTATGTCGAATAACACACTTAGCATTTGCAGTGTACTAACGGCCTAGATATTTAATACAAACCAAAAACTGTTGGACGCAATGTAATATCTCTCTCTTTCTATGACTAAGCGTATACTCAAAAAAATGAAAACTTCCTAATTATAAAGTACCTATCTGCCTTATACTAAGCTTTACGGTAAATTAATGGAACAGGATGTTTTGGGTACGAGTCCTGCTCGCTTTTCCTTCACTTTTTAATTATTAAGCTGACTAAATCCTTTTACAATTTTCTAGTTCATATTGCAGAACTTAATTACTGTCTCAATTACCCTTGATGATTAGGTACACCGAGAAAAATAAATTTTTATGACAACGCAAAAATTATGACTGAATTTGCCGTAGAAATAGTAGAATTTATTAAGTAACTTGTAATAATCTCAATTTTGACATGTTTATTTAAAAATTATTTCAAGTTTCTTAATTATTACA
>NW_020439271.1:507777-549362 GCF_000699045.2 Agrilus planipennis
TTCGCAAATAGTTAAGGATGTAGGCTGTTCTAGTTTTAGGGAAATGCGAAGTTTAGCTCAGGATAGGAAAGAGTGGAGGTACGTGTCCAACCAGTCTTAGGACTGACGACCTTATGATGATGATGATGATGGTACTTCACTATTACAAATACGGGTATAATTGTAATTTTTATTACTTTCGCTTACGAAGCAACGGGCTAGTGGGATAAATTGTAAATAACGCTTTAATTTTTGGATAAATTTTCTTTATTTATTTTTTCCGTGTACTGTGTAGTAAATAAGATTTATTTAATAGTTTGTATAGTAAAGACAACGACAATTCGCAATCAGAAATTCCGCTCAACCTTTTATTCGAAATGACTTAACACTTACTTTAATAGAATGGACTGTTTTACCATGCAGGGGTGCCATAAATGTTATGTGTACTCTGGTGAAATGGAATTGATTTGTTTTATGATTAAGCGTCTGCAAAATTAAATTGCTGTTTTTTTTTGCAGGTAAGAAAACTTTCTTTCTACAGTAGTTCGTGTTAAAGCTGTGATAAGGTAAGAAAGTTTAAAAACCAATACGAAGATGTATTTTATTTTTCTTATCTACTAATATGTAAATAATTTTTGCCAAATATAAATTTTCTCATGGAAATTCACTTCGAACAAAAATGCAGATTTTGTATATTTCCATAAAATTGTAATATTTAACATAACATATATGTTTCGCACGCACTACGACTTCTTCAGAGGTGTTATCGAATGCTTCTACATTTTAAAAACCCTTCTGATACCTATATTATGCGATATAGTCCTAATATACAGTTGAGCTTGGATCAATCTCCATGAAATGGTTGACTTATTTATCGTACTACCCAGTTTATGTTGTATTTTATTTTTATTACTGTTAGCATACGTATGCATGTAATGAAAGATGCTATTCTTTTGAAAAGTTGAGAAAGGATTGCGATTAAAGTTTCTGCTTTTGCACAATCTAATTTTCTGCTAACTTGTTTGGCTTCATCCAATATCATTACATTAATCAGATCTACTTTTTATAAGCGATTATGACCTCTTTGCTAGTGTACCTACTGTTAAACATAATACGTTCCGCTTCCTTAAATTCAATCAATGATGACTGATAACTTTTGAAAGCTAACCCGTTTAATAGTGGTTATTAACACATAAATTACATGTTACATTTGATGTTTAAACCGTAAATATTTTTTATTTAAAATTGCGATGCTATGTGCAAGTCGAAAAAGTATATTTCTTAATATAGACGTTGCAAAATATTACAGTTGAAGTGAATCTTTGACTAATTTTTAAATTTGTATGTCAATATATCAATGAAGCAGTTAATTATTATTTTGATGGAGTATGTTCCTTCCACTAAAATAAGGTCGACTTTTAGATGGTTTATATACAATCTAGTCGGTTTTAGAATTTATACAAATTTTGCTAAGGTACTTACAAACTATAAACTAAGTATAAAGAATAAGTCTACATAAAAGCGCGAAAAATTGCTTAATATACCGTATGCGAAAGTGTGGATCTTGGCATTGTGTTACATGCCGCTTTTATCGATAACAGTAAAGGTAACGCAGTTGATAATTCAATAAGGTTTGTTAGCCTTTGACAACGTTAAATGGGACAAGATATTAAATATACTTAAATGTAGGGATGAGGTACAAGTAGAAGAGTAGTAAATCTGTAGGGATAGATATACAAGGGCAAAAGATTAGCATGTTTAGATTAGATGATGATATAGCAGTATTAGCATCTAGGAAGGAGCAATAGGAAGAAGCGGTATTAGCAAAACAGTATTGTATGAAAATAAATAAAAGTAAAACAAAAATACTGGTATGATTGGGAAGAAAAAGTAAGGAAAGCGCGAATGTAAAGATAGGTGACGAATGATTAGAAAAGTGGTTTATTTTAGGTATCTAGGAAGTCAGATAAGTCAGGACGGAAGGAGCAGTAGAGATTTAACAGAGGATAGCGCAGGGTCGAGTCGTCTTTAATAAAAAGAAGTCACTTCTATGCTCGCGAACGGTTAATTTAGAAATTCGAAAAAGATTGTTAAAGGTGTATGTTTGGAGCGCGCCGCTGTACGGGTGCGAAATATGGACGGTAGGCCTGACGAAAAAAAAAACATTGGAAGCGTTCAAAGTATGGTGTTACAGGCGAATGATGAGGATACTGTGGATAGAGAAAGTTAGAATTAAAGAGATATTAGAAAGAATAGAAGAACAGTGGACTCAATGAAAGTTGCTAAGAAATAGGCGAGATAGGTTAGTAGAACACCTTCTCAGGCATGGGGATGTAGTCAGAGACATATTAGAGGCAGAAATGGGAGTTAGGAGGGGTAGAGGTAAACAGACCTAGATTAGATTATTGTTCTTAAATGGTTAAGGTTGTTATACTTTTAGGGAAATGCAAGGATTAGGTCGAGATAGGATAGAGTGGAGGTGCGTGTCCAACCTGTCTTAGGACTGACGACCTTATGATGATGATGATACCACAATATTTTATTTAGTACATTTTAATGACTTCTGCAAGCCTAAGATTGTGTACCCTTTAAAACTGCCTCCCTAACAATATTAACCATGTAATACGAACGTAAAAATGTACAACGAATTTTGGTGCTTTTTGTTGAATCACGTGATAGTCTTTGAAGAAAAGGTCAACCTTTCAAGCTTAACAAATTAGATTTGGACAGTTGTCTGTAATTCTGTTTGAAAGATGGTAACGCTAATGGGCAAAAGACACCAAATGTGCTTTTATAGAAATTACGGTGACTGACGATGTCGGCCGGGGTCAGTCGGTTGGAAAACGGGCAAAAAATGGTAAACGACGCACATCGCTCACGGGCACGCGGAAGAGGGTGGCAATACTGCCGTACGGGGCAGCTGACAGCCTACGGACGCGAACGTCATTGTTCTTTTGGGTGCACACCATTTCCATCCTGTTCAAATAAATCGTTTTTGTATTTCTAACTTCCTCGTCATAAGGAAGTTATTGCAATGGGTCTGAAAATCAAAATTATAGTTTTCAGCATATTTTTCAATCAGAAGATCACAGTAGCATTTTCAATATACTCGTAATAGTGTGTGCGTGTATGTCTGGTGATCGAAGTGTATGATTAATAATAATATAATCTAAAAGAAAATTCATAACATTCGGTTAAATTGTATTTATTTGTTTTATGTATTTATTGAAACTTAACAAAAATGTAAAAAAAAGATTTGTTTATTGTTTCGCACTGGTATATTGACTCTGTGGATCTTAAAGGGTTAGTTTGGCATTAATTTAAGTTTTCTCTTATTTAACTGTAATGAATTGCCTGTAAATGCATCCCAATAAATGTTTATAAAAACGTTTTAAAGTTTACTTGCATGGGTACGAGAGGAACTATGAGTCTCGAAGAAGAAATTAATATAAACAAATGTTCAGATTTCCTAGCCAAAATATTTAAAAACTATGAAGCTAGAAGGCGCTTTCGTGTCGGTTTCAATATTCAAAGTAAATAATTTGAGAAATTTGCACATAAACGGGTTGTGGGGTTTTATGTATTGTCTTGTATATGGTTTTGGTTTTTCTAAATAAAAAGCTTTAACGCAGCAAGAGTACTTAATTCCATTGTTTTATCCTGGGTTTACGACATGATATCTAGTGAATTACGCACAACATATATCTTGAATTATTATAAAGAGGTTGATCAATTTAGTTTTAGTACAATAGTTTTTTTTTTGTGCCCAGAATGGCCTATAATGAATTAATTATGGTAAAAGTAAATTTCTAAAATCTTCTCAAGCCTGTTCAATAGTCAAAAGGCAGAGACGTACCGTACAATTGTGGATTTTTTAAATTGGTCTCTTATTCGAGTTACAGGTTTTGCTATCGGATGGTGTGTGCGTATATTACGAATTTCACTGGGACAACGCCAATATGGTAGCTTTTTAAAATTAAGATGGAATTAACCATTTCTTAATCTGATTACCTTAATCACGGAATATGCGGCGAGGAAAAATATTTCCGGGATACATTTTCAGGAATATCTTTGGAAATAATGTAACACTTAACACTTTGATGAAAACTGTTCTTGTTTTTTTTCCTACAAATATTTTAATGTTGCTTTTAACCAAAAAATAGGAGTCATACCTACCTATTATTTCATTATAGTGTAAAGTTGAAGACTTTTAAATGCAATATAGTGTTTAAGAAGAAAGGTTTTGAAAATAAAGCAGATGTTTATGGTTTTATAAGGTTTCTGCTAATTTCTTTAAAAATAATGTAAATCAAATTAAAATCAAATTATGGTGGAGGCGCAAGGTAGTTGTATTTAATTAACTTTAGATATACCTATTTATTTAAATGTTTATGCAGTACGTATACGGCTTGGAAATTTTGTCACCAAATTCTTCATTTTAAAGGTTTATTTAAAGAATACTCATTTATCAAAAGCTTTCTAGGGTCAACAGAGGACAAGCTATGAAACAGCGGATATGTCAAGTGGGTCAAGTTCAGATAGCTAAAATTGACAAAATATAGAAAGAGGTTTACAACACTTATTTTTCTCCAACGTTTGAGAGTATGAAATCGATTGTATACAATTGTTGATACATAGGCGTAGCTGACAATGTCATATTTCAACAATTTTTTGTTATACGAGATTTGTTCAAAAAGTATCGCAAATTCTGAATTTCCCCAGATTACGTATATTCGATTTTTTTTGTGTCCTTAAGTTGGTACTCATGTCTCTCACTTATACCTACATGTTCTGCTATGTGGAATGTCCAGTTAATTTTTGACAGCTGCCCTGCTTGCTCGTGTTTTGGCTCGTCTTCGATTTTTACCTATTGTATGAAAAACAAAATTTAGTGCTCGGACAAATTCCCAATGGTGACTATAGCATATAGTGAAGCTACCTTGGACCGAAGGAACGTTTGTCGGTGGTACAAGATGTTCTCAGACGGCCCAGAAAATGTGAACGATAAAGTGCGTGCCCGACACCGGAGCTCGTCAACAACAGACGAAAACATTGATGAAGTGAAGAAAATAATGTTGGCCAATTATCGAATCACCGTTAGAAAACGTTGCTGAGGACCTAAACGTATCTATTAGCTCCTGCTATTCGATTTTTACGAATGATTTGGGCATGAGACCAAAAACAGCATCGCATTAACATTGTTAAGGAGCTATTGGACTCAAATTTGGTCCAGAGGATCATAACTGGTAACGAATCATGGTTTTATGGTTATAACGTTGAAACCAACGCTCAATCATTCCAATGGAAACTGTAGCACGAGCTAAGCCTGAAAAACGTGTGCCAAGTTAGGTCGAATGTGAAGGTTTTACTTACAATTTTCTTCGATTGCAGGGGCGTGATCCATCGTGAGTTCTTGCCACAGGACAGAACGGTTTATAAAGAATATTACCTGCTAGATCGCGAAATTTGCGCGAAGGAATCCACCAGAAACGCCCAGATTTGTGGCGTACCGCGGTTTTATTTCCCTTAAAATAATTAAAAGATTAGGAAGGTTATTGCTCAAATATTCATTAATCATTAAAGTATCTCATGAAAAGACGCTAGAAAATTAAACCCACACTAATCAAATCCAAAAGATCAATAGTAATATTATGATTACCAATCATCGTGAAAACCTGAAACCATTATAATTAGGGAATTTATTTTGATTATAAGAAATATATAACCAACAGTAAGTAATACCTACAATTTTTCACAAACAATGTTTCTACAAAAATTACCAATCTTGTAGAACTAAGACAGACCAGGTCGTTTGTAGTTTTAGTTTATTCGTCTTTATTGTCATTTGAATAATCAAGAACTTTTTACTAATAAGCAGCTATAATAAGAACTTCAATGTGTGTATCTCTATTTAGCAAAAACCATTTGTTAATCCATATAAATTTGGTCTCACTGTAAAGGTAGATAATAAATTTTTCATTTAATTATTTTTTACGTTTATTGCTGCCATCAACAAGATTGAGAACCTGATCTTATTCGAATTGAACTTTCATCTATTGAGTGGGCTACGATTCTTTATTAAAGAACGAGCAGCTGACCTCAAACAGCGAAAGTGTCTTGTTTCAAATAACTTCGAAGCATTTGATCAAGATTGAACCGTCTAGAGCACCTAGGGCTAGCGTATTTATTTACCTTTTAAGTCTGATTCAGTGCCTACATACCCAGCATGTACATACATATATGTATTTATCCCTATATTGCACATTACGGGTCAATGGAATATACCCTTATTAGGCTCATGAAGTAATTATATTTGTGAAGCTTTAGAAGAAAAGCACGTGCAGGTAGATCACGTAAAATCTTCTACAATTATTAATTTGTTGATTGTATGTTGGACTGTAGCAAAGTTTTGTTACTGCCTGCTTTTGGAGGAGAGGCTAGTGCATAGATGACGCAGGAAGTTATAATAACGATATCGTTAAGTTGCTAGCACTTGCTGTTGTGCTATGAGTCGATAGGAGGGGTTCTTCAAGCTGCTATCGCTTTGCACTCGTTATTTTAAGTCAGTGCAGGGGATCTTCAAGCTGAGTACTAGAGGGGTTTTTCAAGATGGTATCGCTTAGGACTCGCTATTATGAGTCGGTGGATCTTCAAGCTGGTATCAGTTAGCACTCGTTATTATAAATCGGTGGGAAGAATCTTCAGGGTGGGTACCGCATAGCACTCGTTATTATGAGTCAGTGGAGGGGATCTTCAAGCTTGTTACCGCTTGCTACTCGCTATTATGAGTTGCTAGAGGGGTTTTTCGAGATGGTATCGCTTAGCGCTCGTTATTATAAATCGGTGGAAAGAATCTTGGGGTGGGTACCGCTTAGCACTCGTTATTATGAGTCAGTGGAGGGGATCTTCAAGCTTGTTACCGCTTGCTACTCGCTATTATGAGTTGCTAGAGGGGTTTTTCGAGATGGTATCGCTTAGCGCTCGTTATTATAAATCGGTGGAAAGAATCTTGGGGTGGGTACCGCTTAGCACTCGTTATTATGAGTCAGTGGAGGGGATCTTCAAGCTTGTTATCGCTTGGTACTCGCTTTTATGAGTTGCTAGAGGGGTTTTTCAATATGGTATCGCTTAGCACTCATCATTATGGGTTGGTGGAGGGTATCTTCAAGATGATATCGCTTAGCGCTCGCTATTATGAGTCGGTGGATCTTCAAGCTGGGATCGCTTAGCAGCCGTTATTATGAGTCGGTTTTGAGAATCTTCAAGCTGGGTACTGCTTAGCACTCGTTACTATGAGTCGGTGGAAGAGATCTTTAAGCTGCTTACCGCTTGACACTCCCTATTATGAGTCGGTGATAGGGATCTTTATGCTAGGTACTGCTTAGCACTCGTTATTATAAGTAGGCGGAGGGGATCTTCAACCTGGTTACCGCTCGACACTCCCTATTATGAGTCGACGAAGGAGATTTTCAAGCTTGGTACCGCCTCTACCGACTCATAATAGTCAGTGCTAGCAACTTACCGAGATCGTTATTATAACAATCAAAAGTTAAGAGTAGGCTCCATGAACTGCAACAATCCCAAAAAAAATATGTATTTATACTTTTTGCGACCCACTTCTAAAAATTGATAGGCACAATAGTTATTTAGTGCACCTACACACAAACTTTGGGTAGGTATTTAATAAGTTTTAAGATATGAAAAGCTAATAGCGTTTGTACCTGTGTGCAATTCATCGAGTTGCACTTGGTTAATCTTCAATTCAGTTGACTTACAGTAGTTGACAGTTCATTAGCTTCTGTCATTTTATCTGAACCTATCCCGAGGAAAGTCAGTGTGAGATTAGATCTATTCATTTGTCAGAAGGAACTGGTATGCGACCGCACCGATTCGTCCTTAGCTCCAAGGCGCACTATCCGCATATTCCCAGCGAATATCAATCACACGGATTGAAATATTGGGCCGCTTAAAAGCGGATAGATTGTACTTTCCTCTCGCATGCCATTACAACCAATAAGTCACATCATTTATTTTCATAGCCTTAGCTTTCAACCGAAAATGTATATTGTACATACACGGTACACCTACAAACATACGTGTGTGTGTGTGCACAAAAAGTAAATATGCGAATATGTATACGTATAAATTTATGCCCATCATCCAAGGCCTTGAGTTCTGTGTGGAACGGAAGCGGACGTGCGATATATCCTTTATAAGACATTCGTGAAGCGACAAAATATTTCACGTCGGCGTAGAATCAAAGCGGAACGTTTCTCCTAAGAAATATATGAATGTATGCAAGTAGGAATGGAACTTCATCTGTATATATGTATATATGACCCAAGCAAAAATCTGTACCTACAATCTATGTGTATATGCCAAAGCAATCCGTGACTGAATAAAAGTTGTAAATTTCTTAGAGAGTAACATGAATTATTTCTATGAAGTCATCTAAAAGCCCTGGGTATTCGACAAGGAAATATATTTTCATGCAAATATCTTTTATGGAACTGTTCGAAAATATATAAGTAGAATAGCTTCAAATTATTATATTGTTTTTTGTTTTAAATAAGCCCATAGAAAAGATGGGTGATATTTGTATCATTTCTTGTTAGAATTAACCGATTCTGATGGCCTTCCAGTCACCGCATACATACATGAATGGTACAGTAGGTTTTTCCCACGGCTTCGCTCGCGTTAATGTTTTTTGTTTTTGATTTTCATATAAAAGTATTTAACCATTGAAAATAATATTTAGTTTATTAGTATCTACTATATATTTCAATTTAACTCCGATAAATTTACTGACAGATCAGTACTGTATGAAAATAAATAAAAGTAAAACTAAAATACTGATATGCAAGGGAAGAAAAAGTAGGGAAAGGGCGAATATAAAGATAGGAGACGAAAAATTAGAAGTGGCTGATTTTAGATACCTAGCAAGTTAGATAAGTCAGGATGGAAGGAGTAGTAGGGATATAAAGCAGAGGATAGCGCAGGGTCGTATCGCCTTTATTAAAAAGAAGTCACTTCTAGGCTCGTGAACGGTTAATTTAGAAATTCGGAAAAGGTTGTTAAAGGTGTATGTTTGGAGCACGGCATTGTACGGGTGCGAAACATGGACAGTGGACGCGGCGGAAAAGAAAAGGTTAGAAGCGTTCGAAATGTGGTGTTATAGGCGGATGATGAGGATGTCGTGGGTAGAAAAGGTTAGAAATGAAGTGGTATTGGAAAGAATAGGAGAACAGAGGACTCTATGGAAGTCAATAAAAAATAGGCGAGATAGGTTGGTAGGACACCTTCTCAGGCATAAAGGTCTAGTCAGAGACATATTAGAAGCAGAAACAGGAGTTAGGAGGGGTAGAGGTAGACCTATACTAGATTACTGTTCGCAAATAGTTAAGGATGTGGGCTGTTCTAGTTTTAGGGAAATGCGAAGTTTAGCTCAGGATAGGAAAGAGTGGAGGTACGTGTCCAACCAGTCTTAGGACAGACGACCTTATGATGATGATAATGATGAAAACGTATGTTCTTTTATGTACCCCTGACGATGTACAGGTATGTACAAAAATTCATGTATTTCAGGCGTGAAAAAAAAAATAAACATTGGCATTTATAATATTAGTTAGGAAGGTTCTCGAGTTTTTCTGGAAAAGCATCAAAATACCATTCGAACCTTCTCGTAATTATTCCGTATTGGTCTCCATGTGTGTGTACACGTGCTATGATTTATGAGCGCACTTTGGATCTTCGACCGCAAACCAGACGTGTCGTCTTTATTGATTTTAGCCGGCGGGAATACGTTTTGCAACATTCCTTTAATAAAACATAACGACAATGACAGGTTTTTTGTGTATTAACCCGAAATTAGTTTTTGCTGGTATTATATTTATCATAAGGATCCTAACCAGTTAAGACACACTTTGTGTGGATGCTAATGCCTCATAAAAAGATTAAATCCACTTGATCATTAAATTGAGCATCCCTATCATATTTTAAAATCAACTTTATAATCTAACGACACAACTGGAGATGCCTCGTTAGTAAGTTTAAACTAAACAGAACAATTTCGTTATTAAATTTCTTTTGTACCTGGATGACGTACCTACACATTCTTCGTTATAACGAAATAATAGGCAAGGAAAAAGCAAAAGGAAACTTAGAATGCTCCCTCATGGATTTATTCGATTAAACTTTTAAAGAGTTACGGAGCAACGTGCAGCTACGTCGCGGCGTCTCTTTTTCCTTCGGAAAAAAAGACGTAATCTCATCATTATGCGGAAATACGAAGTAGCGCGCACGCGAGATAAAAATAGTGCATCTAGGGAAGTGAACACGCTAATGAAGAATTACTTCAGAAGTCCCGAAATGAATATTAATGCTACACTGTGCTGCGTGTAGACAGCAAACAAGCTTTCAACTACTTTTTAGGATGGAGTAGATGTAGGAATTACGAATAAACATACACATGTATGTGCGATCACGTACGTATGTATATCAATCTACCAGCGTCCTCTATTATCGCTTGCGTTATTTTCAGTGAGGGCTGAAGACTGACGCTGCGTTAAGAGCAAACGTGACTCCGTTGTATTTTGAAAAACACCTTTCACATATACGTTAGAACCAAAAAAAATTAGGTAGAAGTATTTCACAAAGGAAAGTAACGGAAGATACGTCAAAGCAGCAAAGCGAGGATCATGTTTAAAATATTCCCTTCTTGCTCACGAGATATGCGATAGATTCGTAAGTGAGAATCCAATGTTACAAACGCATTCCTTTCGATTGAATTATTTGAAAAGATGAAAATTGAGAAACGATTACTATTCATAGATTCAAATAATGCAAAGACGTATGACTGAATGGTGGAAAAAGCACCACAGTAAGTATAATATTTGATTTCTGGAAGTAATGAAGAGAAAATGTATTTATACTGAGGTACCTACCTAAGGGTAGTAGAGTTTACCTAATAAGAAAAAGTATTTAAAGCAAATAAAACCATGCAGTTCATTAAAGTATTAGACATGAGTACAACGAAATAGAGAAGAAGTTCATCTAGTTCATCAAACTGAAGGAATATATACAATGTCACAAATTAAATAGCATTCTGATGAGCCTAATATCTGTTATATATCTATAATAAGACCGATGTCATTATCATCATCATAAGGTCGTCAGTCCTGAGACTAGTTGGAGTAAGCATATTGATCGTTTGCCCCTGCATATTTATCCCTGCAGTTGTCCTGACTTTAATGATATTAATCGCGTCATCGATGTATGGATTAAAAAGTTACGGTGACAGAGTGTGCGTCTTTGCCTGACTCTTTCTAAGGTCGATTTATATAATAATAAACTAAAAATACAAGAAGGTATTAAAAAAGAATGGCAACAATAAAAATAACAGAAAGTTTTATTTTTGATGAAAAGTTACAGTCTAATCTGAGGCACACATATTAAACGTAAAAAGTAATCTGCATTGTTCTCACTAAAATCTGCAAATGCCTTATGAAGCCACAAGGCACAAGACGCAGATCGTCTCATATTTGTTAGTATCCGTTTTTATAAATGGCACATTTTTATTTGTCATCTGAAACTATGAAAAAGGTGTTTGTTAGGTTTAGTTGAGGATATGCTGTCGAGGATGACGCTTTGCAACTGTTTCAATCATATCCGTCTTTTGAATTCGGAGATTGCATTACTTCAACTGCTCTCTAATTGATTGCTTTGCGTCTTAGTGTGGTCTTCTTTTTAACTTGGTTTTGGTATCAGTTTTTTAAAAAACATCTTACTAAAAACGCTCATGTTGATAAAGGACATTATTTCAGTTAAAAAAATGACGTTCTCATAATTAGAACAGTAGAGTACAGAGTGATATCATACAGTTAGCTTTGCTAGTTACTTTATGTAATTTTTTAGAAGCGTTATGATATAAATAAAAGTTCAGTTTTCTTTCAAAACTATTAGGAGGGGAATGTTTTATCTGGCGGACTTTATTATTCCCTGGTACTTTAGATCAAATACGAAGACAGGAAAAAGTGGAGGTGCTTGTCAGTCTTCATTTACTTTCTGCACCGATGTGCCCCTTCCAATGTTTTGGATGCACGCTGGCAAACTCGTAGGTCGAGATAAAAAAGATCATTATACTTTCGACTCTTGTTCGGTAAACATACTTTTTCATACGGTACCTGCCAAAAGTTTTGTTGAATCATGAATAGTAGTGCGATTCTAAAACAAGCGTTAAAGCTTTTAATATGTTTTCAAATATAAATAAACATCTCGTTGATATTTTCAGTAGTGATTGGTACCAATAACAGCACATTTGAGCAATGCAATTGTAGTAAATAAAATAGTCAATTTTTCCGTGCAGTACTGTACAGATTATACGCTCCTCACCGGTTAAGAGTTTAGCCGAGAGTTGTCTCCTTCCTTTTCTGGCCTAGTGTTGTTCTTTTCTACTTTGCACCGGTCAAACTGAAGGTCACAAGTAAACAAAGTATACCGATGGCCTTATGATGGCCTTATGATCATGGTGAAAGGACAAGTAATTACAAAGTAATTAGAAAAAAAAGTTATCGACAACTATATACAGTAAAAGAAATGCCTAAAAAGTACACTGACGCCTCTTAAAGTTTGTCAATGTAAAACGTTTTTTTAAAGCTTAAAGAGAAAATATAAAAATTATACAGTCAAATAATAATTTAGATTAAAGGACAACTGCACTTGAAACGAACACACTAATAAAATTCGACTAGTAAACTCCTACAGTACAATTGCACTCTAGTTGTTAAAGATATAGCTTTAAAGTAATGGAACAGTCATACTGGAATTGAAAAGAAGTCCAAATGTAGCTGCAGCGTTTCATGGTCTCTTTTAAAAGTAACAAAACTGTTTAGAGAATTGAACTTCATAAAAACCTATCGTATATGTACATACGCAAGGCAGCCATACAATTCCAGATAACTAACACGAGATTGGATTGCACTTTTCACTCGAAAGCTGTATTTTTTACCCGACTACAATATGTTGCGTATGTAGGATATACGAATGTACGTAGGTACCAACACCGAATCGAAATTAGTGTCAAGCGATTCATCTTGCTTGTCCGGGGCTTAACGAAAATTCATTATACGAGGTCTGTTAAAAAAGTATCGCGAATATTGAATTTCCGTGGGTTACGTATATTCAATTTTCGGTTATGTTGGTGCTCATGTCTCTCACTTATACCGGCAAGTTCGGACATGTTGAACGTTCAGTTAATTTTTGACAGCTGCTTTGCTTGCACGTGTTTTGGCTCCTCTTCGATTTTTGCCTATTCCAAAAAATGTATCAAAGAATCTGCATCAAATTTTGTTTAAATAACAAAATTAAGTGTGCGGACGCATTCCGAATATTAACTGTGGCATATGGTGAAACTACCTTAAACCAAAGCAACGTTTACCGGTGGTACAAAATAGTCTCAGAGGGCCGAGAAGATGTGAACGACGAAGAACGTACCGGACGCCCTAGCGCGTCAACAACAGACGAAAACATTGATGAAGTGAAGAAAATATTAGCCAATCATCGAATCACCGTTAGAGAACTTGCTGAGGGCCTAAGAGGGCCTAAACATATCAATTGACTCCTGCCATTCGATTTTTACCAATGATTTGGGTATGAGACAGGTCGCCGCGAAATTTGTAGGTACCAAAATTGCTCAATTTCGACCAAAACAACATCGTATTAACGTTGCGAAGAACTGTTGAACTCGGCGACCCAAATTTGGTCCAAAGGGTCATAACTGGTGAAGAATCGTGGGTTTATGGTTATAACGTGGAAACCAAAGCAATGTGAAGGTTTTGCGAACAGTTTGCTTCTATTACAGGGGCGTGGTGCATCATGTGTTCTTGCCACAGGGTAGAACGATCAATCAGGAATATTATCTGCAAGTTATGCGCAATACGCCAGAAACTCCCGGATTTGTGGAAGAACAAAAATTTGCTTTTGTAGCATGATAACACCTGCTCAAATATGGTTGGTTGTGCGCAAATTTTTCACCGCATTCCCCAGAATTGGTCCCTTTGTGACTTTTTCTTGTTCCCGAAACTGATGAGGCCCATGAAGGGCTACGCTAGGATTGAGGAAATAAAGACGGCATCGAAGAAGGAGCTGAACAAAATTACAAGAAATGATTTTTTGAAGTGCTTCGAGTATTGGAAAAAACGTTGGCACAAGTGTATAATATCTGTTGCGGGACAAAATAGATATTTATGAATAAATAAATTATTCTTGAAAAAACACAAAATTCGCGATACTTTTTGAACAAACCTCGTAGAAGACGGTAGTCGAAATGCTGTCGGGCATCAGCAAAATCTTTATCGAAAACCTTAATATTAAATGGTGTACAATAAAGACTGTTAAATTGATTGCTTCGGAAATTCTATTTAAGGTGATGTTGCTATATATACCCAAGACGTTTGTTCTTAAAAATAAAACTCAATACTATTAAAAAAAGTTTAAATATCGTAGGCTGCTAACAATGCGGCAAATAAAATCAAAATTTCACGTTGAAAATTACATAAAGCTTTCTATTTCAGACTTGACTTTAACTTATCCATTGGATCAAATGATGCGATTTTAGGCCACGTTTTTAAAAATAATATCAAATATTGCGCTTTTATAGCTATTCAAAATTATTTTATAAGTCCATTTTAAAACGTGAAAAGCAGCAATTTAGTTTTATTTAAATAGGCAATTAATTTTCATTATTTTTACTAGTTTGAGGGTAATTATTATTTCAAAATCAGAAATATTCATACCGTATGAATATTATTTATTTTGTATTAGGATGTGAAAGATTATTAAGCGGCTTGCTTAGTTTCTCGTATATTGTATGTTGATGACATGTTAATTTAAAGTAAACGCGTTTAGTAGTGGGTGAGCTATCAACTGTAATCCCGGAAAGGCTTCACACAAGGTTCAAATGTAAATATCTATTTCCGTTGCAATACGAAATTTCAGTGATTTTGCCTTATTTACATTAAACTTCCATAAACCACTTGTAAAGCAAACAATTACTGTCCAACCAGTACAAATATTTCAATTCTCTCTCCTAAAGTTTATATTGGCATGCTTCATTAACCTAATGGGTTTTGGTTTACGGAAGTGCTACTCAATAGAAATTATGATAATGAATAGGGTAAAGGGCCCTTCAACTGATAGCCTTTTCAAAGCATCAACGTACCAAAAACACCACTTTCAAATTATATCCATTAAATCTTTGGATACTTTCAAAAGGAACTCTAAATCGTATCTAATAAGTTTTTCTTATAATAAGCACGTATTCAAGTTATTTTACGTAAAAATTAAAAAAGAAAATTGTTTAGTGTTAGACTGAGTTAGTAAGACATACAATGTACAGGGTGCGAGTTTTAATTTCTATAATTCTATTAATAAGATTTATCTTTTGCTTCCAAAAATTGAAGCAATTCCTTCAAGGTATATGCATAACAAAAACGAAGAAAAAGGTTTTGCTTCGAGGATTTGCTTTAATGTAAAAGGTTTTACCTAATTTGTATTTATACAAAGAAGCATCTGCTCAAAAAGTGGGATTTTCTTCTAAAAAAAGTCATCTAGATTCACCACAACGTTTCTCGCTCTTTTTAACTTTTCAGTAGCTGCCCAGGAATCACACAGCTTGTAATGTAAAAATTTATGTATTTATAGGATTTATTTTTTTTGTGTCCAAATCTATTTAAAAGGACTTGTATAAATAATCTTTAGTTGTATGGTCCCAGTAATGTGCTTGTTATGGCTGATATGGTGTATTTACATACAAGAAAATATTGCAAACCAAGACATACACCACGAGAATCAGATTTTAAAACGTTATTTAGATTTGAAGAGGAGAATGTCGTGTGGTTGACGGACCACTTTCTTGGTACGTACCCCTAAATACATGGAGCAGCCGTGTCACCTGTGCAGAAAATGAAAATATTTCTGCGTTATTGTGCGAACCATTTTAAATTTGCTAACGTTCAACACTGCACAAGTAAATCAAGAATGTACTAAACAAATAAAATAAACAGCTGTCACGGAACACACACACGTTGATTGCACAATTCAAATTTCAACTAGTTTGTCGAAATCGGTAGGGGATAATCTGTACCTTTTACTTTATTAACCCGAAGCATTTCCTTTCAAGGAAAAGGTATAGATTATGAAAACGAATTCTATCTTTTATTTGAAAGTAAATGCATTATTTTTATAAATACGATCTAATGTCTCCACATTTTAATAAATATTCACTGCAACTCGTGGTGGAGTTGGAATTTTTGGAAAACGGCAAAAAACGATTAAACGATTAGGATAAGACCTTAAGGCTGCGAAGGAAAAGGCAACACGAACGAAGTGCTTATAGTATCTAACATTGTGATCTGACATTGGTATAGTTATTAGCGGTGCAATTAACAACAGTTATATATATAAAATGTAGAAGCAAATTTAAAAAGTGTAACGGTAAAGCAAAAATCTATATTCAAGACGTTCAAGTTAAGAAAATTTGTATTTTATTTTGTGTCAGTTGGTAAGAGGCATACATATCATCAAAATTTATATAGGGACGCTCCGTTACTGTTAATCAATCCTAATTGTAACTAATGTTATAAATATGAAAGTGAGTTTGTCATGAAATTTTGTACACACATTGCCAGGAATACAGAGAAGGACATAGGGTAGGTACCTTTTATCCCGAGGGATAGAAAAAATTGGTTTTATGCGGTCGTCGATGATCTTTAACACGTATTTAGGACATCAACGCGAGCTAAGTCGCTGGTAAAACCTAGAATAATATATACTTTAATTCAATTCTACGAACATCCTCTATTTTTAATGGTCATTCTGTATTGATCCACTCGGCGGCAGCGGGAGTACATATCTGTAAGAGCACACATGAAAAAAGTTGTAGGTAAATTCACCAAAAAGCTTTGTCTACCGAGAGTAGATTTGATTTTCATTTGTGGTTGATATGGGAAATATGTTTTTGAATTGTAAGGGAGGAAATGATTTACCTAAAAGTTTGAATTCGCCCTTGGGAATGCTTCAGCCTGATGCACAAACCCGGACTGAAGTTTCATTGCGGAAATTGCAATCGGACGGAATCATTTCTATGGAACTAATAAGGCAATAGTCAGCAGCCTTAGGGAACAAAAACTGCGATTCAGTTATTGTTTATTCAATAGATGTCACATATGGGCTACGTTCTAAAGGATCTATAATATTCATGTCTACATAATATGTACATGTGTATAATTACAAATACATTAATATCGAATTTCCTTTGAATCGTTTGATGTTATTACCAAACTAATAAATATCTACATCAGGGACTGTTTTCATTTGAAAACAAACACTCAACAGCACTGATACTAATATTGAGATATGTGTTAAATTTATTTGTTTTGCAATGGTGTAACTATGAATTCAATCCTTTATTCAAAGGATATGCGATTTTAACCCTTCATCCTGTTTATGAAGTAGTCAGTAGTGAACTGTTTGGTACAGTTGAAACAACCGACAAAATATTTTATCTTAATATGTACCGTACCTAAAAAGAGAGGCGCGGATAGATGCGAGACATTTAGAACAATTAGCTTAACTTCCCATGCGTCAAAAATCTTAACTAGAGTTGTACAGAGGCGGATGGAAAAAAGGGCGGAAGAACTATAGGGGGAAGATCAATTTGGGTTTAGAAGAAATTTTAGCTTTACGGGTAACAATAGAGAAAACGATAGAAAAAAGAAAGAGTGCGTACATAGGTTCTGTAGATTTAGAAAAACCTTCTGACAATGTTAAATGGGACAAGATGTTAAGTATACTTAAAAATGTAGGGATGAGTTACAAAGATAGACGTGTGATACTTAGTTTGTATAAAGAGCAACAGGCAGTTATAGAGATAGGGCTGCAACGTAGAGAAGTAAATATGAGGAAGGGAGCCAGACAGGGATTCACACTGTCACCGCCACTTTTTAATCTATACATCGAAGACGCGATTAACACCATTAAAGACAGTACAACTGTAGGGATAAATAGGCAGGGGCAAAAGATTAGTATGCTTAGATTTGCAGATGATATAGTAGTATTAGCATCTAGCAAGGAGCAGTTGGCGATAGCTTTAAATAAAATGGAAGCGGTATTAACAAAACAGTACAAATATAAAGATAGGAGACGAAAAATTAGAAGAAGTGGCTGATTTTAGGTATCTAGGAAATCAGACACGTCGGGACGGAAGGAGTAATAGGGATATAAAGTAGAGGATAGCACAGGGTTGAGTCGCCTTCAATAAAAAGAAGTCACTTTTATGCTCGCGAACGGTTAATTTAGAAATTCGAAAAATGTGGTGTTACAGGCTAATGATGAGGATATCGTGGATAGAGAAGGTTAGAAATGAAGAGGTATTAGAAAGAATAGGAGAACAGAGTACTCTGCGGAAGTCAATAAGAAATAGGCGAGATAGGTTGGTAGAACACCTTCTTAGACATGAAGGTATAGTCAGAGACATACAGGCAGAAACGGAAGTTAGGAGGGGTAGAGGTAGACCTAGACTAGATTACTGTTAGCAAATAGTTATGAATATGGGTTGTTCTAGTTTTAGGGAAATGCGAAGATTAGCTCAGGTAAGGAAAGAGTGGAGGTGCGTATCCCACCAGTCTTAAGACTGATGATCTTATAATGATGATGTACAATTACCCATCGAGATATAATAATTGTTGTGGTCAATTTCTTCGTATTGGTGGCAGAATTTAACTAGCAATTATTGGTTATCGATACAAAAGTTTTTAGAATGTTTTATAATCGTCGAGATAAGGTTAGGCTAGATTAGGTTACCTTTTCTGTTAATAAAAAGCCAATTACATTAAATTGATGCATTAACATCATTTTCTTATGGTATATGAGATTTACCTCTAATTCTTGAGAGATAAAGGTCGTACGTAATATTTAGTTCGCCATAAAAACGTAATTGGGTTATATTCAAAACAGGTTTAATAATTTTATTTAGGTGCTTATTTTTTACATCATTAAAGTGCCGATTTCGTTTTTAACTTATCTCGACACAGAAATGTAAAATTCTTCATCTTAACCTTGACATCTAACTCCCTATTTAATTTACATCCTCTGACCTTCATGTTCGTCTAAAAGGTATTGTTCTAAAAATGGGTTTCGTCAAGTTCCATCAAGGGGATTTACTTGAGTCATCTTCACTTCACGATATCGATTGCAGTTAAATTTGCATATTCTGGTATCAGCAGAAATTTAATTTCTAAAGCAATTGAATTATATATCTTTAGTAAACGTATGTCAAAGTGATGGACCTAAAACCTATATAGCAATTAATCATGTTGTTGCAATGTTCGTAATAGACGAAAATCTGATGGAAATTATTCAATAGATATTCCAACACCGAGGAAATATGTCCTGATTTTCACTTTTAAAGATATTTATGTGCATTTTAATGACAGAATAAAGTATTACTCAAGAATAATCAAAATACGAAGACGTCTACAAACGATTTCTATTCAAATGTCACAATGCCGTGTTTTGCAAGAATATTGTCCCTCAGATAAGCTGCTGCTTGATCATTTGACATCTATTTGCAAAGTCAGAGACAAAAGATGGAGATTTATGTGATTGTTCCTTTCTTTATAAATACGTCTACTGTACAGTTGACAATGGCAAAAAAGTGTATTTATGCAAACATCTTTTCAATAAAAATGATAATGTATAAATGTCTGACAAAAAGCCACCATTTTAGTCAGTATTCGAGCCGATGATGTAAAAATATATTAACGGATTATTGAAAGTTAGCGAAATACATACATATAATTAAAGTCATTGTTTGTTATTAATCTAAAATTAATTTATTAATAGAGGTTTGTCGTTATGCATTCATTAACTGTGCATACTCTATAGTAATCTGAAAGTCGAGTACCTATATGCATCGTATGCTAGATAACACGTAAGACTAATAAGACGTGCACTGTAAGAAGACATTTTAATTAATTTTCAAGTGTTGTATAACAGTAGTTTATTTTACAAGATAAAATACATACGCGCGCCTATTATATGCACAAACGCTCATTATAATTCACTTTGTGTTCGCCATGTTTATGTTACCTGTTCTTATCTCGATTGATTCCTGCCAGTACTTGTCAGCTATTATTATTGTCATTTACTTTCTGGACATTTTTCATTTTTTTGGAAAACTCTCGAAGTTCTTTTGTTATGCGGCCATATACGTGTCCTTCAGCATACGTTATAACGGATAAAGCGCTGGCGTTACATTTAATTAATTTTTACGTAAAAAGTTCAAATATTTAAGATCCTTAAATAGCAAATATTAGGTTTCTACACATTAAAAATTACGTTTAGCGCTGCAATTACAAATATGTTTTAACTTAAATCTAAGTTTCTTCTTATTATTTTCGTGTCCTTTTTCAGTTCTTAAGGACATTGCTAGCATCAATCTAACATTTTTCAAATTTTCCTCAAAAGTATTCATATCAACATTGTGTACCTAAACTACTGTATTTAAAATTGAGTTATAACAAGGCAAAGACTTATACTTTGCAATGCTACGTGTGAGTTATAGAGCAAATTTCCTAGAGAAATAAAATTTTCACGTAAGTACTAGCATTTTTGTCGCGCCTTCCTGCCCCTCTCTTCTGATTTCTTAGAAAGTTTTGTGAGTTAGTTAGGAGAAGCTGCCACAGAGAGGATTTATAAGAAAATCTAGAAACGATGTGGCATCTGGCAAACTTTAAATTAAAAATGACAAGCAGCTTAGCAGCGGTGGCGGCTGACAGCTAATTTGAAACTTATAATTCAAAAATGCAAAAGAAAAAGACGGTAAAAGGAACAATCGATAGGAAATGCACTCGATATTGTATTAAACGTTCAGAAAGAGGCACTTTATTTTAAATCAGTTTGAAAGTGAATTCGAAAAAATTGGATAACAAATCGATTCTGTAAGGTTACGCGCGCACTGGGTCTGTTTTGTCGTCCGACAGTTTAGTCGGACATGTGAAGTCAATGGTAATATGTATACGAATACACGTGCATTAACCGACACAACAGTTCACCAACTGTTCAGTTGAATCTTGTCACAAATTCTTCCCAACTAAATAGTTGACCGATACACCTACAGCAACACCTTTACGCGCACCTGACGACAAAACAGTTAAGTTTATACTTTCGTAATTTTAAAATGATAATTATTGTTGGCGATGGCAATCATGGACGGAGAAGTAGATATTACCGAAAAGTTGAAAGAAAACCAGCCTTAGGTGTACGACAAAAAAAAATACAGTGATTGTAATGCGAAAGAACTTGCCACACTGATTCTGTGAAAGTTAAAAAACTTTCTAAGATATGTACGCAAATCATGATATAGGTGATTAAATGGGCTTCTTCTATTCTTATGTTTTTGCCGCCTCTATCTAATCCATTTTAACATTGTCTCAGATGCAGATTATTTCTCTTTTAAGCAATTTAGTTTAGTTGGTATGCGCGCTCAGATATGTGACTAAAAAGTTTACTTTGTTAATGCACCCGTAATCTACTCACAGCGACTAAATTGTCGTTAAACAGTTTTAGTTGTAGTGCGTCCGTAGCCTTAAAGATGCTAAATATTAAAATTAATTAATGAAAAAACAATGGAGAAAGTTCAACAAACTAATCAACGCTAGAAAGCTGCTACACGTGCAGCACGGGTTCTATTACTGACCTACACAATAATTTGTTTACTGTTTTTATTAGACTGATGGCTAAGTCACAAACGTCACAGTTTTTATCAAAAGCGTATAAATTATTATTGTTAATTTTACATAGAATGGAAGACATTGAACTGGATATTACAGTAGGCACATCATATTCTATATATACCTCTACCTAGTTTAATCTGATTAATATCTGTCTTAATTAGCTGAAATCAATATACCCACCGTTAATTAATATTGGAAATAACCTTATGTATGGTACATACATTGATAACAATCTCAATAGTGAATTGAATGCTTTACCCACGCAGCACCTTCTCTTTGTATCTATATGCTTAATATGTATTATGATTACATAGGTTAGTGCAGATTAGTTGGCAGATTACATAACATAACAAGGATTATAAACTTAATTTTCACTTATATCTTAGACCGACCTAAAACATTTTCTTATTTGTGCAACTTTGCTGAATAAAAATTGATAATTTTTGTTAGTAAGACTGTTTTTTCGTAAATTATCGAAAGTGTAAACTTATAGGTAATTGGGTCACTTCAATAATTTCCGAATGTGATGTCTCTAACTAAAGATAATCACTATTTATTAAATTGAATATATACNTACAACGTTTGTACATGAACTTTCAATCCTATTTTACTCCTCCAAGATTCGAACTTTAAAAAATCCTTTCGGGATAGTTGTCCATATTTTCTGATGACTTATTCCTATGTTATTTATGCTTTTTAACAGTGATTAAGTATTGTATCTCTATATCCTAATAATAAAGTAGGTACCTACTCGGCAAAATTTAAAAATTTTTAAAAATTCTAACGGGATCTTCGCGAAGAAGAAAAATTCGCGCAATAATATCACAAGTTCTAGTTACTTCAACTGGTGTAGGTTTCATTATCCTTTCTGTTGTGACTTGGATTTGTAATTTACCCATGCTGGCGCTTACGGCGTATTGTGTGAGTAGGAAAAATAACAAAAGTACCTCTGCTCTATTTTAAGATGACGACAAAACACCTGCGATTTGTAATAAAAATAATTTTAAGACTGTACTTCATTCCAAGCTGTAGCGAGCAGTTTTCGTCGTTCGCGATGTACTCGGTGGCTAGTAAGAGACATAAATAAGGGAATCATCCTCGTTACCGCAAAGAGTACGTTTTACTAGATTATACTTACCTACTGAAACTATTTTTCTATTGTTTTTTAATTTAAATCTAGACATAAAATTTAAATTGATAAACCAGTCTAAGTAGTTAGAAATAGCTTTAAATAAATAAAATGGAAGCGGTATTGACAAAACAGTATTGTATGAAAATTGTTAAATATTTATCTGAAGGGGTGGCTTTCAAATAAATAATCAGCAGAGTTAATTTCCAATAACCAATATATTAATGATAAAAACTATTGTAAAAAGTATAAGCGAAGGAAAAAGTTTGTATTAACAAGGCAACTATTCGAGATGTCTCTAACTAAAGATAATCACTATTTATTAAATAAAATATATACAGAATTATGTACAAAAATGAATTTGGCGGTAACAATTGGTCGGTTGGTTGGTACTGTCTCGGCGAGACAGCTAAGTCACTCTTCTCAAAGGTACTTACTTACTGGTAAAAACTGATAAAAACTGATACTCCGACTTTCTCCTTTGGCGACAAAAATTTCTAAAGGGGGTGAAATTCTTAGAATCTTTACCGTTAGAAACATACACATTCAAAGCTGAGGGTTCAAATGGTCATAAAAACAGGTACAAAATGTTAGTTTTTTTAGCTTAAAAAACGTATTTCTTTTGCTTCAAAAATGAAAAAGGAAAAAATCGGAATATTTGAAAATAAATATTTGTTAAATTTTACTTATTACTACATTTAGGAATTAATAATAATATGCATAAAAAGGTAAAATACAGCCGAACAAAGACTGAATTTTGCCATTAAGGACTGCACTTTTGTCCATATTACGCTAAATTAAACAGTAAAATTATTCTTAACGCAAATGTTACGCCATACATTGGCTTCATCAGGTAATGATTTAACAAACTCATGTTTTCAAAATTTCATATAGTAATTTTAAGATAATAAGGGGAAAAATGAGATCTAATCGGACATATTTAATAATGGTCATTTAACCCTAAACGTTTTAGTGGGTCTAATTTCAAGCCTTTGTTTTGTGCATGTAAAATTTTACGTTCTACGATATATTCGAATTATGTTTTTCATTTATTAGATGTTCTGCATGTGAAATCTAATTTTTTATTGATATANTGAATAAAGATAATTAAAAATATCCCTAACATTTATGCTAAAATGTAATAAAAATAAATAAAAGTAAAACAAAAATACTAGTATGCAAGGGAAGACAAAGTAACGAAAAAGTGAATGTAAAGGTAGGAGACGAGAAATTAGAAGAAGTGGCTAATTTTAGGTATCTAGGAAATCAGGATGGAACAAGCAGTACAGATATAAAACAGAGCATAGTGCAGGGTTAATTTAGAAATTCGAAAAAGATTGTTAAAGGTGTATGTTTGGCGCTGTACGGGTGCGAAACATGGACGTTGGGTACGGCGGAAAAGAAAATGTTAGAAGCGTTCGAAATGTGGTGTTACAGCCGAATGATGAGGATACCGTGGATAGAGAAGATTAGAAACGAAGAGGTATTATAAAGCATAGGAAAACAGGAGATAGGTTGGTAGAACCTTGCATGAAGGCATAGTCAGAGACATATTAGAGGCAGAAACAGGAGTTAGGAGAGGTAGAGGTAGACCTAGATTAGATTACTGTTCGTAAATAGTTAAGGATGTAGGTTGTTCGAGATTTAGGGAAATGCGAAGATTAGGTCAGGATAGGAAAGAGTGGAGCAGCGTGTCCAACCAGTCTTAGGACTGACGACCTTATGATGATGAAACAAGTCTAAATGGAATAGGTATCTACAATCTTTAGTAATAAAAGCCAAGTGACAGTTCGACTGGTAAGCAGAGGATGATGAAAGTTTTTTCCATTGACGTGAATATTGAATCGTCAATTTCCTGAGAGTATTAAAATCGGTGATCTTAACTACGATTTTCCTGTGAGTTGTCTCTTTAAAATTTTAGTTTTACTGATGAAGGGTGAATAGCATGAATTTATAGTACGTATTAGCAATTTCTCAGAATATGTTTTACATAAAAGTTTAAATCATTTACCTTAATTGCCCTACATAGAATTTTTGGTATTTCTCGATTAGTAGGCCCACTTCCAGTTCTATTGAAATTTTAATTGTTTTTTTTTTTTAATACACACAACGACAACACTTCGCGGAGTATTAAAGTTCCTCCCTCCTCCTGAGGGTTGTGTGTGACGATGTCCTTCCCTTTTATACACCTACAAAAAAATTAGTTAAAGCCTTATTTTTGATTGATTTGTTTAGCTATAGCCTGAGTTTGGTTGTTTTACTTACTTTTGCTTAAGCTTCAAATTAGTGGAATGATGGGTTTTATATATTTTTAATCAGCACGAGAAACTGTGGACACAATATACTGAAATTTCAATGATAACGAAGGTGAACATATTTTTTAAGGCTTTTAACGAATTTTAGTTTTGAGTAGAAACTATAGGAATCTACTAATATACCTACTGGTAAAGAAAAACAATGTCGGGGTCGTAGTAGTAGTAGATTTTTGTCTTGGATTCATGGACATAGTCTTATTTATCTAAGAAATCTTTTATTTCCACAATACTGCTTAAATAAATGGGAAAAATATTTTAAATTGAATTTAGTTAGTTTTAAATATTTGTGTTTTATTTTTTTGCCAATCAGCTGGGAATAAATCTATCGATATTACAAAACTGTTTACATTTTAAATTACCAAAATTAGTTGATTTTAAATCGGGTTGGAAAGAAATTTTCATGAATTAAAAACAGGTTTTCGTCTGTTCAAAGCAATTTGGATAGCATTATTCAAATCTACCTTCTTTGGATTATCTTCTACTAATATGACTTGCAGCTGAAGTAAACAAATGAAAATCCCAGTGTTCTAAATCTGCCAAGTTTACAAGAATAAACATGTCTTGCTCGATTTGGAAAAACTTCATTATCCTTACTAGAAACAAACAAATAAATTCCAAATAACGCTACAATACAAAGAAAAGTTTTCATTTTCATTTTCATTTTTCTCTTTAAAATATATCACACTTTATCCATTTTTTCATGTTTTAATCTATATATATATATATATATAGATATAGATAAGTTGCTGTGTATAAATGAATAAAAAAAATGATATTTTTTATAAATTCTGGCAGACATTTTGTGTTAGCATTATACATATAACGGAACAAACACCAAGAACATCCCACGGACAATTTAAACCAACAAAAAGCTTCCTATTTTATGTAAATTTAACCACTGAATGCTTGTTCATGTGTAACATCACACTTTGGGGTGTTTGTAAATTCAATTCTGCATTCCCCACTTTATGTAGTGATCAGTTGTGATCAGAAATAAAGTTTCCGTTTTCACCTTCACGTGTATGAATAATTTAAAGATAAATTAAATGTACATATATGTTGGGTTTGTTTACTTGAGTTTAAACTTTATTACATTTTTTACAAGAAATGCTTGACAAGAAAGAAAAACAAACATGCGCGTGTCACAAAATGTGCTGAAATACTCTTACCATTATAGCCCTTCGTTTAGAGGTATTTCTCTTTAAATTTAAAGTAAATTTAATAAAAACTGTTATTACCTGGTTTTTACTCTTCGCAAGTTATAACGTTTCATAAGAAAACACCGCAATAATACGTGGAAAGGAAGTAAACAAATATTTTATTATACAGGAGTTGGATATGTCAAAAATGGATAATTAGTAAGGAGGATGAAAGAGGGTGCAGATAATATATTACAACTGTTACGGAGCCGAGCTCCAGTTGGAAACATTTCTCAATTGATAGCTTCTGTCCAGATACTTGTCCATTTTGTCATAATTCCAATCATCATCATCATCATAGGGTCGTCAGTTCTAAGACTGGTTGGACACGTACCTCCACTCTTTCCTATCCTGAGCTAAATTTCGCATTTCCCTAAAACTAGAACAACCCACATCCTTAACTATTTGTGAACAGTAATCTAACCTAGATCTACCTCTACCCCTCCTAACTCCTTTTTCTGCCACTAATATGTCTCTAACTAGACCTTCATGCCCGAGAAGGTGTCCTACTAACCTATCTCGCCTATTTTTTATTGCCTTCCATAGAGTCCTCTGTTCTCCTATTCTTTCTAATACCTCTTCATTTCTAACCTTTCCTACCCAATACTCAAATTTTAAAAAGACTTAACGAAACATCATGTGCATTATGCTCTAACGGTAACTATGCAATTTAATAAACTACGGTAGGTATGGTAAAAAGTTTGAGTTGCGCCATTTCTTTTTACCTGCAATGCTGTCGGCAAGTACAAGTACTTGAAATGCAAACAGCAAATTAACAACAGTGGTTAGTTAGTTTAGTTAATGGCAGCGCAAAGTATTGCCAGTGCATAAAATTAAGCAACTTTCTTCTAACACGTGGGAGGTAAAACTGGTTACGAAAGAAGTCACATCGTTAAAACTTTAATTGAACTCTCAAAGTTTGCAATTAAAACACCTTTTGAAGAGTTGGTCGTTTAAGTAGCGTAAGTTGGAAAATAGGTGGTACGTACCCTTATATACCAGCTAGCATGTACATATAATGAGATAAAGCGTGAAAGCCGAATTGGACCAGTGAGCTGATTAATTGCTAATTACTATTTCTAGAACCAAAAAGGTGATTTGTTAGTAACTTAGTCGTAACCAGCCCGCTTTCATGGACGAAATTCGAACACCCTCTGCCCAGATAAAAAATACTTTGGTGTACCTGTAAGTACCTACCCAGCAAGAAATATTCTTTCAAATTTCTAGGCGCACCAATTTAGGCTGTACGTTATCTATCAGTCACTTATTTGACATCTCTTTTTAGCTCTTTAGGACTGTTGTGCGTTGTCTGCTAGAAATTAGTCACTCCAGCGCCTCCTTTTACCTCCTTGTGGAATGAAATATCAAAAAATACCTCTTTGATGTACCCTTAGAGTACTCAAAGAACATTCTCTTCAAATTCCTAGGTCCACTGATTCAGGCAGTGCATTTTCTGTCAGTCAATTACTTAAACTCTTCGTTTTAATCCTTTAGGGATGGAATTTCAAAAAATTCTTCCTTGGTGGACCTTTAAATATTAAATAAACACTCACTTCAACTCCTGTTTTCACATCTTTGGAAACGGAATATTAAAAAATACCTCTTTGATGTTACCTTAGAGTACTCAAGGAATATTCTCTCCAAATTCCTAGGTCCACTGATTCAGTGACAGTGCATTTTGTGACAGACAATTACTTAAACAGTTCATTTTAATCCTTTAGGAATGGAATTTCAAAAAATCCTTCCTTACTACTTACCTTACCCCTAAAAATTAAAGAAATATTCACTTCAAGTTTCAAATATCTAAGTTTACACCTATGTGTTATCTGTCATAGTCACATCTCTCTTTATATCCTTGGAATATGAAATCAAAAAATATCTCTTTGGTATATTCCTTTAGTACTCAAGGAATATTCTCCCCAAATTTCTATATACGTCCACCAATTTAAGCTGGTTTTTTATCTTTCAAATGTGTTACTTTAACATCTTCTTTATAACTCTTTAGGGATGGAATTTTCAAAATTCCTTCCTTAATGCTCTCGTAAAGACTCAAAAAAATATTTCCTTCAAATTACAAATCTATAGGTCCGCCAGTTTAGGCAGTACGTTGCTTGTCAGTCACTTAGTCACGGTATTGTTTTATATGTATGTATAAAAAAGATTACAAAGAAAAATGTTTATAGTCAATTGATAAATTATAATGACTACGCAAATATCTTTCTGTGGTTTTAATCAAAACATCCCTTACTTTTAGACTTTTAGACAAGGTCTTGATGAACTTATTCGATCTTTTTGAGTTTTTTGCACATATTGATACATGGACCATTCACTTTATACCATTTACGAACATTACATTACCTTGGACAAGTACTGTTTCCGAATTACTTTTAAGTACCTACCATATGTGTGTGTGAATACAGTCATTAGGTTATTGGTGCTTTGTCGTAAAGTTGTGCGACTTGTCAGAAAAGCCTTTATTTTCCGGAGCAAAATTTCCACGGGATCGAAAAAGTCTGTAAAGGTTTTAAAATTGTATACTTTCATATTTTAATAAATTTTAATCCTGAGTGACTTGCCGCACCGTATCCAGTTGATTTTATTTCAAAGCATGCTCTTAGCGCTACGCTAATAGCATCTTTTAAATTGGTAAAGCCAAAGAAAACTTCAAAGTTGTTTTCCTTAAAGACAGTTCTTTTGAATACTGCAATTTTTAAAAGCACGCATCTTTTAGCACAACACTTGTTACCTCTATTGTACGCCTGCCGTTGTTAATTAATTTTCGTCCCTTTTCACTTTCCAACTTTTTTGACCCAAGAGCTACTTATTTAATATAAACCTTGTATAGCTGCACAGTAGCGTCATGGAATTATTATGTTTCATTTTATTGTTCTTTAAGCAAACGAAATAGAGGAAGAAATGAAAACGGAAGATGGGAATTATGATTGTGAAGGCAAGAACAAACGTTGCTTTTTGCGTACTTTATGGCAAACAATGTAATATATATACCTATATTTACAAGCAAAACTGGAGTCTGCCTACGTTTACATGAAACTAAACATAAGTTAACGGTTATGATCCTTAATAACGGTAATGTTAACACTAAAGTATGTTCACATAAACGCACCTTAACATCAGTTTTAATAATTGTTACGTATGTGGTTTTAAACTTCATTTAAACTCGCGTAAACCCTTTAAAATGAATGTTATAAATGTGGATTTGGTTTTTAATTCTTTTTTATATAGAAATGAATTTTCATGTAATATATTAGGTGGTGATCAGATGTGATCAATGTGCAAAACCATTCTCAACTTAAGACAGCAACAGCGCCGATCAGTAAACCAGTAAACTAAATTCTTAACAATACTGTTATAGTTAGTTCAAAATCTCATGGTCCTTTAGATCGTTTACTTGCGCAATAGAGACGGACTTTATTGTATTCATATTCTACATTACAAAAACATTGATCAACTGTTAGCTATATACGTAGCTATAATACAAAGATTCATGACATTTAGAAACTAATTTAAAATTCGTATTCCCCCGCTTGGCGTTAACGTAGTTTTTGTTTGTTTCGTTTTGTTAATGTACATGACAAAATGTCGTTATTTACTTGCTGAGTACATAAATAACAACAATTGTTTTGAACTTGTCGATTTTAGCTTTAGAAATATTCAATTTTCGATCATTTACAGTCAAAATAATTTACAGGAGACTGTAATAATGTGTACGTCTACACAAAGTATAAATATATTAGTTACGTAGTGCAACAGCTTAATGGAATGCAGTTTTCTACACTTTTAATCGTAAATTTAGAAAAGTAATTTCTTAAAGTGGATTACTTGATGAATTCTATTTTAATATAATTAACATTTCCGAGTTCTCGATTAACTTGGTAATTAACAGAATGTAATTATCTCCAATGACATAGTTTTCCATACAATACCACTATCATTGTATTATCTTCACGTTCGTAAGTCGGTTGCAATTATCGTTGTACCATCACTAACGTAGCCTTTCATGGTAAAGACAATCCTTTTATCGACTGGGTTATCACTTCACTTATGCCTCTATTATAGTCTTAAGTGCTTCACTTACACAAATGTAAGATAATTACGCTCAGACGCTTTCAAACGAAACGATAAGGAGTTCACATATAAAAGGTATAGGTATGTAGTTAGCATTGATAACGTGATAAACCAAATCATAATGACTACGTCCGTTTGTCACGCAAAAACTACCTATTGAATAGATTTTGATATATCTTTTGTAGTTTTATATTGAATATAAAAAAAGTAAAGAAAGAAAAAATAGTCAGGACGGAAGGAGTAGTAGGATATAAAGCGCAGGGTCGAGTCGCCTTCAATAAAAAGAAGTCACTTCTATGCGGTTAACGATTAATTTAGAAATTCGAAAGAGGTTGTTAAAGGTGTATGGAGCACGACGATTTACTGGTGCGAAACATGTACAGTGGGCGCGGCGGAAGGAAAAGTTTAAAAGCGTTCGAACTGTGATGTTACAGGCGAATGATGAGGATACAGTAGATAGAGAAGGCTAGAAATGAAGAGGTATTAGAAAGAATAGGAGAATAGAGGACATTATGGAAGTCAATAAGAAATAGGCGTCGTAGATTGGTAGGACACCTCAGGCATGAAAGTGTAGTCAGATACATATTAGAGACAGAAGCAGGAGTTAGGAGGGATAGAGGTAGACCTAGATTAGATTACTGCTTGCAAATAATTAAGGATATGGGTTGTTCTAGTTTTAGGGAAATACGAGGGTTGTCTCGGGATAGGAAAGGGTGGAGGTGCGTGTCCAACCAGTTTGACGACCTTATGATGATCATGATTGAATATGAAGCCATTTAAGTTTTCATACACATAGATTAGAACGATTGTTTTAATAACTGCAGCAGCCTCAACTATACTTCATTCACTGAAATTATAATATTATGGCGTCCTTCAAACAAAAGATGTTTTGTATTCTTTTATCTAACCACTTGTGCCTTGAAACCTAAATGGAGGTTCGAATCTCAGCTGAACAGATAGACATTTGTTCCTTAAAATTGTTATTCAATAAAGTTTAGACCATCCTCTTGTTTGGTGCAGATGTTGGTCATTCGACAAAAAGCTTATAAATCTTTTGAATGTTTTATTGCCTGAGCCGCCACTTTACGTGATACGGACTTTATGCGTGTTCTCGTGCCACTGAGTAGACGGGATAAGCGATGCAATGCATATGCGCGCATGAGGGAGAAGGTTCTGCTTCTGCCTCATCGTAAAATAAACGACATACGACAAACGCGTGTCTTTTGGACGAACGATCTGATGCTGTACTTCTCTTGACAGGCAAAGTCACATCAATAAATGTTTGATAAAGAAAAATACTTGACAGAAGCTGGCAGACATATTAAATTAAGTAACGATTAAATTATTTATATAAATGATGCCAAATTTATATGAATTAACTCCGAGGTTTTTGCTAAAAAAAGGTGATTACATACATTTGAGCTCATTGTAATAATATACAATATTCTATATTTGATGCTCTAATCGCAAATCTATTTTTGTCGTTTCTGTTATCAACAGATGAAGTAATGAATACTTTTCTGAAACGTTGTATACGAAATAAGCTACGTACTAAGTCGATGTGGTAAGGCACATAATATTATTCGTTGTCATTAAATTAGAAATCCATTACAGGGACGACTGCCACTTTCCATTTGGCTCAACGGAGTTTAGATAAGTTTTTATTCGAAAGTGAATAATGTCTAAAGAAGAAACGACGCGACGCGGCGCGTCGGTCGCGAGTGAGTGCGCAATATCTTTCGAAGTAAAAGCATGCAGAAGACCGCTCTCGGTGTAACCCAAGATTAATGACGATCTTACAAATTCGAATTTACTATCCAGCCGGACGTAATTCCGTTTGTCTTGAAATTTTTATGGGACCCGTTCAATGTATAATAACGTGCAAATGAAGCTGAACACGTTTTGAACACTTTGTCTATTATCCTAAACGTAATTATATCGTAAACGTGCTTTTGCAGAAGTATTTAAAGGATTAGCATTGGCTAATCCTTATGGGCCCATATGCATGATAGATAGAATTGAAACTTTGACTCCCGTAGGAAAAAATCGTTGCTACGCCTATGGGGATTAGTTATAAAGTAGAGAGAGGAGACTGTGGTAAATATTAATTAAAAATTAAAAGAAAGACTCACCCCTAATTACCACAAAAAACTTTATTTGAGCGGACACGTGTTTCGCTCACTTCATACATGGGCGTTATCAACGCGAGACTGTCTCTATCAAATGAGTGAGTATTCCTTTTTATTTTTAAGGGATTAGTTATGAGTCGTTAATGAGCGCTAAAAGCAAACTGTAAATATTTTTATCCTGAAACAGTGGATAAATATTTCGGGAAAACAACTAAAATTTTCTAAAAGCATTCGCTTTAACACTTTTGTTAATGACTAGATGTAGCGTTCGAATTTTAATTGTCACAACAATATTTATATTAATGGTGCATTTGTGTAAAAATAATATTTAATCTTGTATTTAAACAAAGAAACAAACATTTTTCGACCAAAAACTAAGTTCTTTAGAAAATCAAAAACTTGCCGTCAGAACCACTTTGGCAATAAAACGTGGGCTATAAAGTTCGCCGAAAATGGGTCACAAGGTCCCTGGAGTTTCCGCAAAAAAACTTGTTTACGCAATTTTAGTACGTTTAGAGTATAACTTTGTTGTTCTAACCAAAAAATGGATACCGAACGATATGTTTCGTTAATTTTCCCATTAAGTGAACATACTCTATATTTTCACCTACTATAAATAAAATTGAAGTCATTTTGTAATATTTAAGTAACTGTCTTTCTTAAGTTTAAATGACATTTAGATGTAAACTACCCTTACAATATTTTTCACCTACTTTTCAATTTTTCGTTATGGGCATTGTATTTATTAAAAATAATTAGAAACAGTTGTACGTAGGCGAAATCGAAATTCAAAGTCAATAGAAGAATTTCTGTAGTATTGGTATTACTGAAGCTAAAGGAAATATATTTTTTGTAGATTTTATCCTAAAACTCCATATTAAAATTTGTCCTCATATACTTCTCTTGCCTTCCTTTGGGGTAGATATTTTCATCTCGTGATTGAAAAGCCGATTAAGAAAAAGTGTAGAATGGAAGAAATAAACCCATTTATTTATGTTTGCATCATTTCTCATACAAAAGATTCGACGCTCGCGGCAATTTAAACGAATAAATGTCTTAGAAAAACGATCGATACCCGTTCTAAAATTCCCGGTCACGATTCTGTATTGTGGACACGGTTCTTACGAAGTGGCAAGAACCCTTTAAAATATCAAGAAAAGTTTTAAGTCCTTGTTATAAAAATAGAAATTAAATAAAAGCAAGTGCCAAAACCACAAAGAATAATAAGGTGCCGTTTCTATTGCCACTTCGGAAATTTATGAACTTGTGGTGTATTCTTCGAGGTCATTTTACGAATTATACACATATAGGTATGTAATTTCGTAACTCATGCAAAAACTGGTAATTATGTACTTTGGATTACAACTCTCCGATGATCCTGATCTTGAAATATGTCATTCATGAGCAAATAATTAATGCAAACGTTGCAGTACTTATAGAAGCTATGCTGTGATTCAGACAGTAACGTATTCTCAGACATTTAAAATGGCGATTAAGGCAGTAAAAAAACCATAGCTGAGGTATAGATATAACTTTACTGTTTGCTGTTTTCTTTGTGACCAAGAATTTTATTTCAGTTAACGTAGGAAACCAAAATTTAGCAAAGTTTATAGTGGACTAGTTGTAGAGTTGTGTTTGGACTAAAAATTGCGACTTATAGCATTATTATATAGTTATAATGGATAGGATATTCCTTACAAAAATAAACTCTGCGCGATCTAAACTGGTGGCTGAATAAAACTTCTAGAAGATTTATAACCCTATTTTGTCGAACAGGGTTGTTCGGAAAGTCATTTCATTTTTTTTGTGGAAATGAATGACAATTTTCGTATAATAAACAAATACTTTATTAAATTATATATTGACCGTTCTGGTCCAACACCTTTTGCCATCTTTCTGGTAGTAGCATAATTCCACGCTCATAAAATTTTTGGTCTTTGCTGGTAAAAAATTGATCGAGGAGGTTTTTCACCTCCTCATTTGAGGTGAAGGTTTTACCGTCTAAAAAATTTTGGAGTGACCGGAACAAATAATAATCCGATGGTGCCAGGTCTGGAGAATATGGTGGGTGTAGCATTGTATCCCATTCAAGCTGTAAAAGCTTTTGGCGAGTGACCAAACTTGTGTGAGGTCTCGCGTTGTCTTGGTGAAACATTACCTTTCCTGTTGATTAGTTCTGACCTTTTCTGTTGAAGTGCATCATTCAGTTTGTCCAGTTGATGACAGTAGACTTCCGAAATAATCGTTGTGTTATCCGGTAAAAGCTCAAAAAGAACGATTCCTTTAAAATCCCACCAAACAGATAGCATCACCTTTTTTTGGTGAATATCGGCTTTGGAAATGGTTTGAGCCGGTTCATTTTTTTTGCTCCATGACCTCTTGCGTTTGACGTTGTTGTATAGAATCCACTTTTCGTCCCCAGTGATGATGCGCTCCAAAAACGGATCATTTTCGTGACGTTTGAGAAGCGAATCGCAGACGTCAATGCGGCGACACAGATTTCTCTCTGTGAGAACATAGGCATCCCATACATCGAGCTTCGAGGATAATCCCAGGCCTTTCAAGTGGTCATAAACTGTTGAATTTGATAAATTTAACCTCAATCCGATCTCACGTGTTGTTATTCGCCGGTTCACATCAACTAATGCCTTTATCGCGTCTTTATCAGCTTCAACCGGCCTTCCCGAACGTGGTGCATCTTCGACATCAAAATTGCCGGATCGAAATTTAGCGAACCAGTTCTGGCACTGGCGTGCTTTCAACACACCTTCTCCATACACATCAGTCAATTTCTTTCTGGCTTGAACAGCATTTTTACCCTTTCTGTAGTAAAACAGTAAGATATGTCGAAAATGCTGCTTATCGCTCTCCATATTTAAAAGGGCACCAACCAAAAACTACTGCGTAGAATTAATTGGAATTTTTCACACACAAGCCTTACTATATGACCTCTCAAAGCATATAAAAATTATACTACTTAAATGTGAAGTTGGGTGCAAAAGAATACAATTAAATCCTCTGTCGGGAAAAAACGAAATGACTTTCCGAACAACCCTATACAATATTAAGGGACAATAACCCTTATTTAGTTTATCTTTGCAGCGAGTACTGGAATTCGTTTGAATAAACCTTTCTGAACGTTTTGAAATTATTTTGAGCTTTGTAGGCACAGGTATAGATAACAGAATTTAATACGAGTTTCATTTGAATGGGGCCATAAAGTTGTAATGGCACTTAAGCATGAGCAAAGGCGGTCTATTGTTGGTAATTTTATTACATGAGCCGCCACTTTAGACGGCTCAGAGTTTAGTTTGGTAGAGCATCACTGCATAATAATGATGTTCTAATTCAATAATATTATGAAAGGAAGCGCTTAAATTGGTGGTGTTATAGAGAAAAGTATCTTGAGTATAAAGGCTAAAAGTAGTAGAACGGAGGGCGTTATGGAAATTAATAAGAAATAGGCCAAATAGGTTCGTATGACCTTTTCAGACATGAGGCATATTAGAAGCAGAAACAGGAGTTAAGAAGAATATAGATTAGTTAGAGAATTGCATTGCAAGGTTGCTCTAGTTTTCTCTAGCAATGCGAAGTCTGGTTAAAAATAGAATAAAGTGGAAGTGAGTTATACTTCGTTTAGTTTCTGTAGCGATGTGACCTTCAGTTTGACCGGCGCAAAGTAGAAAAGAACAGCACTAGGCCAGAAAAGAAAGGAGACAACTCTCGGTCAAANTTATGTATATTTTAAACAATTTTTCCATCAATTAAACAAGTTACAATTTTCAAATTGTTAGCGTAGCCTATCGAAAATTGATTGGCCCGGTCACACATTCGAAACATCCACCTTACTTCCTTAACTGAACAAGAAGGTATACTTCGTTTACTTTCTGTAGCGACGTGACCTTCAGTTTGACCAGCGCAAAGTGGAAAAGAACAGCACTAGGCCAGAAAAGGAAGGAGACAACTCTCAGCTAAACTCTTAACCGGTGAGGAGCGTATAATCCGTACAGTACTGCACGGAAAAATTAACCATTTTATCCACTATAATTGCATTGCTCCTACTGAAAATATCAACGAGATCTTTATTTATATTTGAAGACATATTAAAGGCTTTAACGCTTGTTTTCGACTCGCATTACTATTCATGATTGAATAAAACTTTTGGCAGGTACTGTATGAAAAAGTATGTTTAAATAACAAGAGTCGAGAGTATAATGAGCTTTTTTCTCCCTACCTACGATTTTGCCAGCGCGCATCCAAGACACTGGAAGGGGCACATCGCTAGAGAAAGTAAATGAAGTATACCTACCAGTTTTTGTGCTGAAAACCTCACACAAATAGAACACCATTTATATTTTCATTCAGATTTTTATATGATTTACAAAACGTTATAGTGTCTGAGTACATGACGTTATAAAATATAAAAGAAAAACCAAGAAACCCGGCAGATGTTTCTCCATTGTGTGGACTTGGGTTTTATTGTGGCTCTCATTGCTGTTAATATTATACCACTTCGAGTTCAGCTAATAAAAAATTCGACTGGCTCTCCCGCCTTCATATGACTGGTATGAAGTGAAAATTGCTTAATAAAATAAAGGGTTTGCAAGCTGGCAGAACTTCTCCAACAAGTAATTCTCCTGGCAACATTGAAGGGGCGCCTTATGAATCTTAAATAGGAACTTGGAAACGGTAAGGCGACTGAAGAATTCTCTCTGACGATGATGCCGACGCCGAGGGAAGGAACTGAAGAGGGATAAAATTGTTAACTTTATCTTGAGAATATTCCTTTTATGTTATATCGGATATGTATTCCATTTATTTCGCATAATAATCCTCCGATGAGACGGTTGCAAGCTAAGCGATAATGGATTTTATGTACTTACCTAAATAACTCTAAAAGAATATTATTTCTTACTTACTGACTTCGCTGTAGCTGTAGTAGTCTTTTGCTAATTTATGTACTTATTAATAGCAGATTGGAAGTCACAAGTATGGACATATCCCGTAGGTATACTTGCCAAATTAAAGGTCCTGACATTTCCACGAGACCAAGACCAAGACCAATTTTGCTCATCACTAAATCGATCACACTGTTCACGCTTGAGTAATAAGAATACATCTATATATATAAAAGAAAGTCGTTTTAGTTACACTATTTATAACTCAAGAACGGCTGAACCGATTTAGCTGAAAATTGGCAGGGAGGTAGTTTAGAGCCAGGAGAAGGACATAGGATACTTTTTATCCCGTTTCCGTGNAATTCCATCTCGTTGGACAGTCAAGAATGGCATTTAGATTTGATGGCACGCCAGCTGCTTCACAAGCAGACTGAAACTTCTTCTTGACTATCTCACTTCTTTTTATTTTACTGGAAATACTGCGTAACTTTGTTACAGATGTACGCGAGTCAGCAATATTTGGTGCAGATTCTTCATCTTCCTCATCCTGTTTCGTCTGCATAGTCTTCGTACTGCTGATCTTGCGCGTTAGTGTCAGACTCACAGTGTAATGCTAAGGTCTTTAATAAATCTTGTACACCAAGGTTTAAAATGTGAGCAAAGCACCGGAAATGTTGATTGTCTGAATCAAAGTGTGGCGGCAGCTGTTTGCCCAGTTCATACATAAATTTGGTATTTGCAGTTGCGTTGTCGACCGTGATACCTTGTATTTTATCAATTATGCCATATTCCAATAAACATTCATGGAAAATCGTTGCAATATCTTCCCCAGTATGTCGACCGCGTGATGGTATAAAATCAAGAACTACAGATTGATACTTCCATTCGTTGTCTATATAATGAATAGTAACCCCGTAGTAACTCCTACCAGCAATTGACGTCCACCCATCAATGGTAAAAGACATTTTAGATGATAATTGTTGAAGTCGTTCCTTGAGATTCAATTGGAGCTCTTCAAATCGCTCTTTGACTTTCCTTCTAAGTGTAGACCTTTTAGGAAACACCATATTAGGGCAAATACGTCGAAAATATACTTGTGTAGCTTCGTCATCGAAAAATGAGAAGGGAAGATATTTTTTCACCACCCAATCAACTGTAGCTGTCGTGATGTTGTCACTGCTGTTTTCCGACTTAAACAAAACAATAAATCTTGTATTATTATTTAAAACATACTAGGTTTGAGCGTATAAGAGGAGGAGGTTTGTTGTTGTTAAATCGAGAAAATCGTTAAATTGATATTTGTTATATTAAGGTTGCACTGTACTGTAATTTACCAAAATAAAGTACTTAGTTGTTACTGGCCGATTAAATGAAAATATGGGTGTTTATAAAAAATATTTAAGACGATAATTACATACTTAATATGTCGCACCCCTAGATGAAAACACCACTAACTCAAAAATACACTGATAGAAGGATTTTTTTGTACCTAATAAGATTTGTTACCAGTTAAGAAATGATTTGTTAGAGAGAAGACTCCTAATAAATATTTATTAGCAGTTAATAAATCATTTGTTAGCGGATATTTTTTACTGCCAACAAAATATTTATTAGTATGTAATAAATGATTTATTGACATATAAAAAATAATTTATTAATATTCAAAAAATCCCTTGAACATTACGTTCATTGTTCTAATTATTAAAATTACAGAGAATTAGAAATTTTGTGAAACGAATAAAGTTAAAATATAATAAATAATGAATGTATATATACATACAAAGCTACGCATGAGTGCCGCCATCTATCAACAATGACCACAAATAAAATATTTGTTAACCGTAAACAAATCTTATTTGGTGGAAATAAATATTTTTTTCAATACATTAAAGCTTTTTAACAGTAAAAAAATTTTTGTTTTAATAAAAAAGCGATTTAATTAATCCTAAAAAGTGTTGGTAACAGTAAAAAAATATTTCTTCCATCCAAAAAGAGACCTTCAGTTTGACCGGCGCAAAGTAGAAAAGAACAGCACTAGGCCAGAAAAGAAAGGAGACAACTCTCGGCCAAATTCTTAACCGGCGAGGAGCGTATAATCCGTACAGTACTGCACGGAAAAATTGACCATTTTATCCACTACATTTGCATTGCTCACATGTACTGTTATTGGTGCCGATCACTACTGAAAATATCAACGAGATGTTTATTTATATTTAAAAACATATTAAAGGCTTTAACGCTTGATTTCGACCCGCACTACTATTCATGATTGAACGAAACTTTTGGCAGGTACTGTATGAAAAAGTATGTTTAATGAACAAGAGTCGAGAGTATAATGAGCTTTTTTAAACCTACCTACGATTTTGCCTGCGCGCATCGAAGACACTGGAAGAGGCACATCGCTAGAGAAAGTAAATGAAGTATACCTACCAGTTTTTGTGCTGAAAACCTCACACAAATAGAACACCATTTATATTTTCATTCAGATTTTTATATGATTTACAAAACGTTATAGTGTCTGAGTACATGACGTTATAAAATATAAAAGAAAAACCAAGAAACCCGGCAGATGTTTCTCCATTGTGTGGACTTGGGTTTTATTGTGGCTCTCATTGCTGTTAATATTATACCACTTCGAGTTCAGCTAATAAAAAATTCGACTGGCTCTCCCGCCTTCATATGACTGGTATGAAGTGAAAATTGCTTAATAAAATAAAGGGTTTGCAAGCTGGCAGAACTTCTCCAACAAGTAATTCTCCTGGCAACATTGAAGGGGCGCCTTATGAATCTTAAATAGGAACTTGGAAACGGTAAGGCGACTGAAGAATTCTCTCTGACGATGATGCCGACGCCGAGGGAAGGAACTGAAGAGGGATAAAATTGTTAACTTTATCTTGAGAATATTCCTTTTATGTTATATCGGATATGTATTCCATTTATTTCGCATAATAATCCTCCGATGAGACGGTTGCAAGCTAAGCGATAATGGATTTTATGTACTTACCTAAATAACTCTAAAAGAATATTATTTCTTACTTACTGACTTCGCTGTAGCTGTAGTAGTCTTTTGCTAATTTATGTACTTATTAATAGCAGATTGGAAGTCACAAGTATGGACATATCCCGTAGGTATACTTGCCAAATTAAAGGTCCTGACATTTCCACGAGACCAAGACCAAGACCAATTTTGCTCATCACTAAATCGATCACACTGTTCACGCTTGAGTAATAAGAATACATCTATATATATAAAAGAAAGTCGTTTTAGTTACACTATTTATAACTCAAGAACGGCTGAACCGATTTGGCTGAAAATTGGTGCGGAGGTAGCTTAGAACCAGGAGACGGACTTTTTATCACGTTCCCGTTGAAAAACAAAAACGTGGTATAAGAAAACGCAACTGACAGCAAAACGAAAAATTTATCAGCCAAAACATTAGTCTAGCCGTTTATTTGTTAAAAATGGTATAACAAAACGCAGCTGACATGGAATAACAAAACGCAACTGACAGCTAAACGTAATGTTGTGTATGGTTAAGTATGGTGTTTTATTTATAGTCAGATTTCCCTGAAACTTGACTTTAATGCTTTTTCATATAAAATTAGTAGCATACATACCTATTTCAACATTTTACAAAATTCTACCTCTTTAGGAAGATGAAAGGGGTTTGCAAAGATTGCATGTTTGTTTTTGGTCCGATTTACTTCAAACTGGTTAAAAAAAATCGGTTGTCTGTAAAGTCGGTTTACTGACGATAATTGAACGTGACAACGTCATAAGAAAATACTGATGGATTGGTTTCATTTTTCAAAAGAAAATTTTAATTTTATTTGTTTGATAGATATTTTGTATGGATATAGAGAAGGAGGTAAATGGAAATGTATTCAACGCTGCCGAACGCGGAGGCCGATTGTGCCTCTTTGTCGCTCGTTCCGCGCTCTCCCTTGCACTTCAAGCCTTAAATGGAACGCCTCAGAGCTAGGTAATGCCGCATGAGTCATGTTTTTTCGTGCGTGCATCCGGCTCCATCGAATTATAAGACGTTGTCACGTCAAAAA
>NW_020439271.1:551791-556939 GCF_000699045.2 Agrilus planipennis
CGCTGCCGAACGCGGAGGCCGATTGTGCCTCTTTGTCGCTCGTTCCGCGCTCTCGCTTGCACTTCAAGCCTTAAATGGAACGCCTCAGAGCGAGGTAACGCCGCATGAGTCATGTTTTTTCGTGCGTGCAGCCGGCTCCATCGAATTATAAGACGTTGTCACGTCAAAAATTCAATGTATGTTTGGGAGGATGATTGGTGAAGAGGAGTTGCATTGTTTAAATGGAACATATATTACTTATTTGTGGTCAGATTTACTTGAAACTTGGTCTTGATGGTCTCTCATTTAATTTCTGAAAGAGCTATCTCAACATTTTAAAGAATTCAATCTCCAAAGGGGGGAGGGGAAATGTGTTGCACGTTTTGTTTGGGACACTTTATTTGTGGTTGAATTTGTAAAAGAGGTTCCATGGGATATATTTTATTTGTACTTGGATTTACTCGAAATTTGCTCATTGTTGAAATTAAGCAAATACGTGTTTTGGCAATTTTTAAAAATCAACCCTTAAGGATGAAATGCTGTTGCTACGTTTGTATTTGAAATCGAAGATGACGACAATAGATAAAATTAAAACGTTGTAATGGTGAACTGGGAGTTAAAAGGTTTTATAGAGAAACACTATTAATTTCTGCGAGCGAAGCCGCGGGGAAAGCTAGTAGTTAATATTTTAAACTAAGCACATATTTTTAAAACTTGAGTAGGATTGCATGATTTTTTCGTAATTATTCTAGTATTAAGAGGTCAATTTCCAACATTTCCACAGTACTAAAGTAAACGGAGCTCTTGCGGGGGAAAACCTCAATTTTTCCCGTGGATGCACCAACAACGCTTTAGAAGCTAATGCTTACTTCTACTTTGTTACATTTTTATTTAGCCGGTGTATACATTAAAATAATTACGTAAGTAGTGATGCTTCCGATTACATTTAACAGTTGCAACTTCCGTCGCATGCTGCTAACGCAATTTCCATTGCATAACAAAATAGTACTTTCAACGCGTCATCTTCAAGATGAAACACAAGAAGAAAATAGAGAATGAATACCACAATAAAAAAATAATAGTAGACGTAATTTTACGACTACAGTTGCGACCTTGCCTTTATCGCTACTGCATATTTGAACAATTGATTTTCCAAGTAGTCTGCTTTAAAAACATCAAAAGAGTTAAATAATTAAAGTCTAGTTACAACTAGAGTACAGTCAAATTAGTCGCCGACCATTGCTATCCTTGTGTCCACTTGTCTTTGCTTCAAGTGAGGTTAAGTGTGGGAATTAGCTAAATTTCGTGCTTGTCTCCAGTAGAGTTAAAGCTTTGAGCTCGAATTTCATTCGTCCTTTGTGCGTGGATTAATGTTTCAAGTAGTGAGTAATTGCTGTTGTAATTAGTAACTGAAAATGATGAATTACATACGTAATTCTGCTTCAATCTGGAAAAACTTTAACGCATGCATGTATTTAGCGATAATTCTATTAACAAAAGCGGTCCAACGACTTTGAACGTAAATTTTTGGATTTGACATTTTTTAGTTATTTCATCAGTAAAACTGTTTGTACTTGCTCGGGTTCGTTTGTTGCATTGTTTAACTTCCGTTGTAATGTCGATTCCATTAAACTGCAGCTGTGTGCAGTCGCATAAATTCATTTAACCTTTACAACGGATTTTGGGGAGAGAATAATGTCACGCTTGCTGTTTTTAATTTTAACGTGAAACTGATCACAGTTAGGTACCTACCGCTCTGAATCGTTAACATTTTCAATTTCGATGGACACATTCTATATTGTGAACGATCGTCAAATTTTGAAATAATTTTCATCGATGAGAGGTTTCGGTTTATGAACATGTTAAAGTCGAAATGTTTATAGCTTTTAGAATACTATCAAGTGCCTAACCACTAAACGAACCACATAAGAACTTGACCAGATTTAATTTTGTATGTTTGACAAACAAAAAATAAAGATTACTGTTGTAAGTCAATAGCATAATATCAAAGAGGTTCGCCTCTATTGTATACTTCAAACTTTTTGAACAATGGACACGTGTATCCGATCACTTTGAATGTGGACATTATCAACGCTTTTACTACTTATACGTCCTACACAAAATTCGTTCATCAAAAGAGCACATTTTTCCATAAAAACTTTGGAGCACTCAAAATTCACCGTCGGTTGTTAAGACCAAATATTTTAACACAAATTACATTGACATCCTTTTCTTTCTCATAATGTATGGATGTAGATATATTTTCAATATCATGTTGAATTTTCACTGTAGAAGATGCAATCTAGTAAGAAATCTGCTTACCCGGCTGTTGAACCTTCGATATCTATAAAATAATGGATAATGCCTAGTTCCCTCCCACATACCTGCTTTAATTAGGGTTAAAATTTTCGGCATGTCGAATTCTCTCCTAATTATACATCAATTGCCTCGCAACGGCGGCGGATGACCTTGAGTGATAATTACCACTATAGAGTCATAAAGAGTTGTTTAAATAATGCAGCCTCACATCACATATTAATCTTAATATTATTCGTATATTATAGACACCACAATAACAATAATAATTTTATCAGACTACCTTTCTATTAGTCAAATACTACGAAGTGTTTCATCTAATTTTAAAAAATTGTTAACAAGACAAACTAAAACTAATCAAGTTTTTCTAGATGATTGCATTAAAAAGCTAGACACACACGAATTTCCAAACATTGAATTTGTTAAGGCAGTGGGAAACCATTTTAAAATTAAAGAAATAAACATTTCATAATTGATATGTGTTTCCTTTCTGAAATTATTTTATCTTTAATTTACTGAAGTACTGAAGTGCACTATAAATATATAATGATTTTCGATAAATAAAATCGGTAAGTAATCGTTAACTTAATTATCTGTGTTGATATGAACGGGAGGGAACTCGGCTAGTACCCGGGAGGGAATTCGACTTCCTATATTTTAACCAAAACTACCTGCGGGAGGGAATTCGGCATCACCGAAAATAATGTACCTAATAATCTAAATTGCATTCATATCTATCCGTAAACGTGAACCATATTCATTTACATAGATAAATAGATGATAAACAAAAGAAATCTCTTTCAATTTACATATACAAATCTCTAGAAATTCAAGAGAAGCTTTTTAAACAATATTTATCCCTCATATGTAAGCAGAAAGTGAAGTATGAAGTATTTACCATTTTATTAAATACATGTATAGATTTGAATTCCCAAAAGGCTTAAGATGAATTCGATTGTTGTGGCAGTTCTGTCGATGAATCCTTCTATAAAAAGTGAAAAAAGATGTTTATTCTTTATTCGCGTTGATAGAATTTGTCTCTGCGAAGATAGATTTGAATCACAAAAACCATCATCAAAGTAAACTGTTGTCAAATTCTGAGACGTTAAATTGAACAGATGTATGTATCGTACGTTGATAAAATAACATTGAACTTTTGCCGTTTTTCTGTAAATTATTTTATAACCATATCTACCTATAATTCTGATTAAGTTTTATGTAAATACGACAGGGGTTTAGATAAAGCGGTTTCGTTCTTAATCCCTACTAGATACGAGTTCTCTATTCCCAAATGGATTCAAGTTAACCGCGTTCGTTTATTTTCAACTCTGTATTTTCAAGTTAACGTACGAATTAGAACAAACACAAGTCTAATTACGACCTAATTTGCTGCTTAACTGTTCGTTCTTTTAACCAACTTTGGTCTTTTGGGATAGGGATTGTCAGATTGTTGATTGTTAGACGGTAACCGCTTTTGAAATTGACACTGTATTCAATACCTCGTAAGGGGAATTGAAAGAAGCAAATTATTTGTGATAGCTGCATTAAATTCTTTTAACTTTCTTAGATTGTATATTACGGTAGTATTTTTAAAAAAAATTGACTTAAACTATCGCATCAACTAATCACTGAACACCAAAAAAATACAACTTTATCTCGAGTGGACGAATGCGGAATATTGGTTTAGTTTTGTTAAAAATTTTTACGCTTGCACCATGCACACCTGCAGAGAGGAATCACAAATCAAAACAAACAAACACAAACGCAATATGCAATGCATATATACTTCATTTACTTTCTCTAGCGATGTGCCCCTTCAAATGTCTTGAATGCGTGCTGGCAAAATCGTATGTAGGGAGAAAAAAGCTCATTATACTCTCGACTCTTGTTCATTAAACATACTTTTTCATACAGTACCTGCCAAAAGTTTTGTTCAATCATGAATAGTAGTGCGAGTCGAAAACAAGCGTTAAAGCCTTTAATATGTCTTCAAATATAAATAAACATCTCATTGATATTTTCAGTAGTAAATGGTACCAATAACAGCACATTTGAGCAATGCAATTGTAGTGGATAAAATGGTCAATTTTTCCGTGCAGTACTGTACGGATTATACGCTCCTCACCGGTTAAGTGGCATAGTGCTGTTCTTTTCTATTTTGCGCCGGTCAAACTGAAAGTTACATCGCTACAGAAAGTCAACGAATTATACCTACACTATTAACAGGTAAGCTTTTGAAGCCTGTTAAAACGACTCCTTTTGGAAATAACCACCAGGGGTCACACGTGGCGCGTAACGTGTTACGTTACACTTTTTGGTTTTATACCCAAGTAAATTTCCTTACTACCGTCGATAAAGAAGTTTCACTTCAAAATGCTCGTAAAAAATGTATACTATTAAGTGATTTTTAAAGGCCAATTTTCTTTCTTGTTAATTTTTTTCTCGTTACAGTAAGCCTTCATCACAAATAAGCACAGTTTAAGTCTTTACAATCTTTTATGCTTAAATCTTCTGTATTTTATACTATCTAAAGGTCACTTCTTTTAACGTTTTCTTTGAACTGTAATATCAGTGTTTTTTACGTCAAAGCTGTTGGATTTGAACAGAAATATTCTAAATTTTGAAATATATTCCGAGCTTATTTTATTTAGAAAACTAATTGGATCAATGTTTTAAGTATTTACAGAGTTGTCTTGTGCTTCGTTTTCTCTCATCTAATTATTTTGTCTTTCATTTATGTCAAAATTGAACTACTCATTTCGGTGGACTTGTTTGCCTTCTTTCATTTGAAAGAGCAAAAGATCAAGTTACTTAAGAGTTATTGATTTCTATATATATATATATGTGCGCGAT
>NW_020439271.1:557121-598951 GCF_000699045.2 Agrilus planipennis
CACAATGTACCTATACACACATATATATATATATATATATATATGTGTGCGCGATATGTTTACGGGTATGTTTATACACTTTCATCCCTTCTTTGCTCACAATATTCTTTCATCTTTCTGTACAAATAATATCGCTGATACGAAACTGAATTGAGGTAAGGTACAAATTACAAGATGGAAATATTTTTAGGTTTCAAAAATTACACAAGAAACAATTTAATAAAATTAAACTAATTTTAATCAAAATACTCAATGATGTAGAAGTAGGTATTCTTAAATACATGCAATTAATATCTTGCGTTAATAATTGTATACGCATTGATAAAATAAAGTTTCAAAGAGCGAATGAGTCAAGCATTAACAGGTTTCCTTGGTAGTTTCCTGAATTCCTTAGGACCAAAAACCCCTCTCCGGTCTACTCTTAGGAATCCTGGGAATGGTCGAGTAGTTGCGGAGAGACAGTTAGACGAACGAAATGGAAACAAAAGAGAATTAAAAGATTATCTTCAGAATATAACTGCAACAGCATTTGCCTAAGTGGTTCAAAGGAGCACTGATCAAGCAATGCGGACTTGGAATCGCATCGATGTCCTTACAAATGCTATGCTAGTAATATGTACATTTAGACAGCTAGTCCACACCTTTTCGCCACTCCACTCCACTAAATGTAGGGATAAGTTACAGAAATAGAAGAGTATTAGTTTGTATATAGAGCAATATAGAGCTACAGGTAGTTATGGATGCACACTGTCAGCGCTACTTTTTAATCTATACATCGAAGACACGATCAATATTATTAAGAACAGTACAACTGTGGGGATAGATATATACGAGGGTGGATTGATAAGTTTCCGGCCTGACCAAGAAAAACAAGGTTTTTAAAAATTTTTTTTTTTTATTCCTCAACATAATCTCCTCCAAGGCTGATACATTTCTCATAGCGGTGTTCCAGTCTATTAATGCCATCTCTATAGACTGATTCGTCAAGCTCCTCAAAATAACCATTTACAGCTTCGATTACTTCTTCATTGTCCGCAAATCTCTTACCGCCAAGCCATTTTTTGAGATTAGGGAACAGAAAATAGTCACTCGGGGCTAGGTCTGGAGAGTAAGGAGGGTGCGGCATCAATTCAAACTTTAGATCGTTGATTTTAGCCGTCGCAACGATTGACGTGTGCGCTGGTGCGTTATCGTGATGAAACAAGATTTTTTTCTTCGCCAGATGAGGTCGTTTAATTTTCACCTCGTGGCTCAAACGTTGCAATAAGTCTGCGTAGTATTGACCAGTGATAGTATTACCCTTTGCAAGGTAATCAATGTATATAATACCTCTTGCATCCCAAAAAACAGTAGCCATAACCTTGTTCGCCGAAAAAATTGTTTTTGCCTTCTTTGGAGTTGGTTCCCCTGGTCCAATCCACTGTTTAGACTGTTCTTTGGTTTCAGGAGTGTAGTGGTGGACCCACGTTTCGTCAACGGTTACGAATCGACGCAAAAATTCGCTTGGATTACGCTTATACAATGACAAATTTGCGGTAGAAATGTTTTTTCGAATCAATTTTTGGTCGACTGTTAGCAAACGCGGCACCCATCTTGCACAGAGCTTTTCCATATGCAAATGTTGGTGCAAAATATGTTGCACACGTTCATATGACATCTTACAGGTCTCAGCTATCTCACGCACTTTCAATCTGCGGTCTCCCAGCACTATTTGATGAATTTTTTCGATCATATCTGGAGTTGTGACCTCAACGGGGCGTCCTGAGCGAGGCCCATCAGAGGTGCTCACACGACCCTTTTTAAACTCGGAAACCCACTGCTTAACGGTTGAATATGACGGGGAGGATGTCCCCAGTGTTGAGTCCATCTCTTTTTTAATTTCCTTCGGCGTTAACCCCTTCAAATAAAAGTATTTGATGACAGCACGATTTTCCTGCTTTTCCATTTTTACGAAAACCACAGAGGCGTCTTGTTCAGCGTGCTGTCAAACCTACACTAGCAAGGAGATCGGGCTGAAACTATAGCTACAAGCTATCCAAGGATGGTACTATAGAATGTCACCTCAAGGTAGGCCTAGTGGCGTCATCTCTTGGTTAGGCCGGAAACTTATCAATCCACCCTCGTAGAGGCATATAGATTTGCAGATGATATAGCAGTATTAGCAGCTAGCACGGAGGAGTTAGAGATAGCTTTAAATAAAATGGAAGCGGTATTGACAAAACAGTACTGTATGAAAATAAGCACAGGTAAAACAAAAATACTTGTATGCAAAAAAAGAAAAAGTAGGTAAAAAGCGAATATAAACATAGGAGACGAAAAATTAGAAGAAGTGGCTGATGTTAGGTATCTAGGAAGTCAGATAAGTCAGCATGGAAGGAGTAGTAGCGATATAAAGCAGAGGATAGTGAAGGGTCGAGTCGCCTTCAATAAAATTAAGTTACTTCTATGCTCGCGAACGGTTAATTTATAAATTTGAAAAAGGTTGTTAGAGGTATATTTTTGGAACGTGATGCTGTACGGGTGAGAAACATGGACGGTTGGCGCTGCGGAAAAGAAAAGAACGCTTCTAGTTCGAAGTGTGGTGTTACAGGCGAATGATGAGGATACCGTGGAGAGAGAAGGTTAGAAATGAAGAGGTATTAGAAAGAATAGGAGGACAGAGGACTCTATGGAAGTCCATAAGAAATAGGCAGAAACGGGAGTTAGTAGAGGTAGAGGTAGCCCTATATTAGAATACTATTCGCAAATAGTTAAGAATGTGGGTGTTCTTGTTTTGGTGAAATGCGAAGATTAGCTCAGGATAGAAAATAGTGGAGGTGCGTGTCCAAGATGATTAAACATCTGTATGCAGCATTAAAACACAAACAGGTATGGCTATGGATTCCTAAAAATGGTATTTATGTATGGACTATGGATGCAGTAGTTGTCAACAACGGTCAAAGTTACTACAATAACAAAAAGTATCCAAGTTACAATGTTGTAAGTAATGCCATCTTGAGGAAATGTAAAACGGAATTTCCCACAAAGTTCTTTGCTGCAGCTGGAATCATTATCATTAAAAACTGTTGGCAACCCTAACTTTTACGTTAACTTAAATGAACTCGGAAATACCACAGATGACTAGTACTAAATGGAGCCATTAGCCGAGTAGTTCGGTTTAAATTCGAGCAGAGAAAATGTCGTTCAAAAATTGCGTCTATTATTTTAAGGTTAATGGTGTCCTAACTTCCAATGGAGAAAATTTGTTAATGTGCATTTTGCTTAATACTACGTCAAAAAAGAAATTGCGCTTTTAAGATACCCTCCGTAAGCTGATGGAATGAATAAAGTTCAACTTTGTAAAAAAAATTAGATAACTACGTTTCTAAAAATAGCATAAAGATTGTCAGTATAATAAACATACAGTTCTCCTGTAACAATGCAATTTGTCAATAATTAGACCTACTTAAAAATATAAATTAACAAACATTTGGTAGACACATCACCGAGCTGCGTGGTGTAGCAAATATTAGGGTAATAATATTCCAGAGTTAATCTTTAATTTCATTTCTCTCTTCGTTAGACTCATCTCATCTTTCTCTTCCTAACCGCTCAAGCTTCTACCCTATTTCTTGTATGGACCACTTTTTAGAATTACGCAAATGTAACTTGTTGATATAAACTGAACTTGGTTTTTAACTATTTATTTACAACACTTTACTAATGATTAACAAACACTTTAACAAAAACAAATGGATAACAAAACTTAACTAGAGTGGACTGTATAAAATTGGCAATGAATGAAAATAGGAAACAAACCGAAAGAGCGAATGATTGAATAGACGAAAATGACTGAACTTGAAAATTAGAAAAATAGAAAAGTGGAGGAAATAGTTTGGGGGTGGAATTAAATTCAAATTTGAAAAGGTTGAAGAAAAGTAGAAGATCATTGATTTGTTATGAAAGAAGACAGAGGTACAGAGGGGTAGAAAGATGGTGGGAGTACCAGAAGGGCATTAACCGGTACTGGTGGTACCAACACGTGTGCAACGCGTCTTCGGAAATTTGTCGTTTGCCTCGACTTCTGAGAAGCATAACCCAAAGGAAAAGCCAATTAAACTTTATTGGGGTAAATACGTGATCGAATAGAAGAAACTGAATATTAGAATGAAACTCGGTCAATAAAATCTGTTGAACTTCGATGGTCGGCAAACTACAATTCCCAAATAACTGCTGTAAAATGTATACAATTGAAAATATTGCAATAATAATAAAATAACCATTCCACTAGAAATATAAAGATAAAAATATACAACCGAGCATCATGGCCTAGAGGTTTAGACCATTGCTTAGCATTCGGGAGGACGCCGGTTCGATTCCGGGTCCGTCTGCCTTGGTCCAAGTTTTTCTGTAGTTTTACTTGGATCACTTAGGCAAATGCTGAGGCAGTAATATTCCACAGATAATCTTTCATTCTCTTCTGTCTTCATTTCGTCCGTCTCAACTTTCCCACCCGAACCACCACCCACCCATTCCCACGATTCCTGAAAGCAGGCTGAAGAGGGCCTTCCGCCCTACCTTCCGGCATAGTCCGGAGGGACTGCCCGCCCACTAGCATTACTGGCTGGTGGGAATGAAACACCCAAAAGTTTTTTTTTTTTTTTAAATATAGGAATAATAAGATGAATACTGCGACTCAACAGCAGCATTGGTAGCTAGTGGAAATGAAATATTCAAAGTGTTTTCTATAGACTTATCTATAATAAAAACGATTATCAGTAATGCTGTTCTAATTTTATTCCACTGAATTATTTGATTCGAAATACTTTTCCATGATATACCCTCGATTGACCCTATCGAATTTATTGCTTCACTTGCTTCTGACAACGAGCCTTACTTGTCAATAAAACTTGGCCTCCTATAGCGAGGGATATACAAGTTTTAACCTCGGTCTCATTTTTACGGAAGTCGTTGCAATCCGCTTCTTGCGTTTCAGTAGATTAGTCCAGTGATTTCAAAATTATAGGAAAAGTTTGTGGGATTACTAAAATTGTAATCCTTCATTTGTTTTTGATATTGCGCAATTTTGAGCATATTTCTCGATCAGGATAAGTTAAAAACGAACTTTTGTTTATAATCGTAAGCTCACTCGTTGTTGAATGTAGATTCCTTTGGGATTTAAACTCATATCCTAATTACAATTTTACCAGTATCAATAATTCATTTTGCTTACGGGATTCTACGTTTTCCTAAAACCTTTATGTTTACGTTTCCGGAATAAACACATATACTTTAGGAATTACAATCGAGGATGATGCTTTTTATTTCATCATCATAATCATCATTATAAGGTCGTTAATCCTAAGACTGATTGGATACGCACCTCCACTTTTTCCCATGCTGAGCTAATTTTCGTATTTGCCAAAACTAGAACATCCCACATCTTTAACTATTTGTGAACAGTAATCATATCTACGTCTATCTCTTAAATCCTGTTTCTGCTGCTTTTTATTTATTATTTAAAAAGTTTACAACTCAATCATACCTCATGCAAATTCTGTACTATATAGAGTGCCAATCATACCTATCTATTTTCACGTTAGGCTGTTCAACAGCAAATATCTAAAGAAACAATTTTTTCATGAGTTTACCGGTACCAATTGGAAAAGCTTTTTTTGTTTAATCGTCGTGAGAATCAACACTCCATGGACTTCGATTATTTTTATAGTTAGAAGTTACAAAGATCGATAGGAACAAAAAATAAAGAACAAGAAATACACAAAAACACCATTGTAAATATGAATCGTAACGGCGTTTAAACATTTTTTTTAATTATTTTAGCGAAAATATTATTTCTCAAAGGTAAGCTTGCCTTACGTTTCAGGGCGTTGGATCTCATCCCTACTTTACTCTACACGAAGAGAAAATTCTTAAAAAAATTACTATGCTATCTCATAATCTGGGTGCCTCCTAACTCACAATGATGAGCATGATATTTTTCTACGATCTTACGAAGGCTTCTAAATATTCCTTTTTATTTTATGTATGTATTACTTATTTACAACCGCCATACTCAGGTTTCAATTCATAAATTTAAACAGTAGGTAGCTGCTTTGGTTTTATTAGTTTATTTCATAATACGTACTCCCATAGAAACAAATGAGGTAGCAATACGTTGTGGCCGATTTCTCTGTTATACCTATATAATTCATAATATCAACGACAAGTAATTTAACTTTGATGCGTTACAGTTTGTCCGTCGAATTGAGTAGCTTTCGTTTCAGTTAATGCTATCCTGTTTCACGATTCAACTGCCGTTACAACGAAGGAGCAGGTGTATAATCGAATAGAAAATATGTTTGCATCACCGCAATTTGTTCAGATAAAGTAAGCTAGGTCAGCACCGCTAATTTAACTCACTGCTCCGATTGGTTTTCAACCACCCTCGGGAAATCTATAGCTACGCGAAGCAACGTTATCTTTGGTTGAATAATTATAACAAACTCAAGTATCTACCTACCTAATATTTAAAAATGAAATTTTAATGACAACACTTTCTTCGTTACGATAATTTTACTAAAACAAGAAGTTAAAAATGTTATCTACAAATTCAAGGTTTAGAATAATTTATTATTGTGGCGGAGCTAGTTATAACTAGTTAATTTCAAACCGAAGCTGAGAACTGAGCTCGTGGAACAACTAGATGCTTATTCAAAAATAGTTTACTTATTATCAACATAAGCTCATCAACAAAAATTAAATGACAACAAATTTTAAATGCAATTTCGTGAAACCCAATTTTAATTAATATTAATAATTTCTGGGGTTTGTATTTCAAAGAGAAAGTTTTAAACTGATACCGAAAAATATAAATTGTAATTTGTCTTCCCTAGCTTTCCATAAATGATTGTACCAAATTTCCAGTGCCAATATAACGGTATTAAAACGCCCTTTATTTACTTGCAAATTTCTTCACACGTGTATTTATTTATTATAATTTCGAGATTATTGTTCATGTCAATCGACCGGTCACGGCTACACAATGTTGCGTTGAAGAAAACCACTAGTAAAAGCATGATCAGTGGGTTAGTGCTAGATAGCTGATATAAAAGGTCGTTTATTTCCCTTTATCACTGTCACGACAGTCGGTAGATGGCGTAGAGGATAGTAAAGTCAACGGAAATTCGAGAATTAATTACATAGTTACTTTTATTAGTTGCATTGCAACGTCTGCAAATATTACGTTAAGAGTTTCTGCAAGAATAGTACGGCGCGGCGACTTATTCTCTTGGTTTTTATTCCTTTCGTATGTCTTTTCTTCAATAGATTTTTAGCTGTAAACGCCATAATATTTACAACAGTTGCTGATTATTCAATTTTATTCAAGTCCTACAAGTACCTAAGTAGGTTTTGGTTTAATGTCAATCATAATACATAATACGAATAGCGTCCTGATTGCGCCCCTTGTAATAATGTCAATACTCACGTGCCAACAGCATGCGCTCTCTTTGAGACAACCATCTACACGTACACCCTCTTAGTCTTAGCTTTGTTACTAACCACTCAGATATCATTGAAGGATAATAATAATAATAATGTCCTCTCAATCTTGCACTGACGTCTTCTTGGAAAGGCGCTTTACATAGATAAACGATATTAACGACGTAGACTGGTGTATGGAGTACCTATACGTCATCCCGTATTATTATTATCAGCAAGTTACCCACTACCGTCACCATATACAAAGAGAACAGTGTGCAAAAGCCCGAGTAATTTCATTATGGGCATAATACACAGACTACGTATACTCTATAGCACACATATACACACACATGAATGCATGTACAGAGCTGGTCCAGATAGGATTTCCTTTTGTGTCTGTCCCATCCGCTCAAGCCTTCCACGAGACGCAGTTCCGGAAATGATTAAGCTGTCGCAAAAGAGAAGAATCGTAATCGGAAGCTGCCTCACTCTGTGTTGACCGTGATGCTGTGTGCTGAAAGCATTGACTGGAAAATAAGTTATTAGTTGTTCGCGACGACTGTGGAGGTCTTCCCTCTTCTACCCAGATTGAGCTTTATCTCATGCTTTTCGCTCAAGTAGAACGCAACGCGACTTCGTCAATGGTGCCGTGACATGCCAGTTCATCCGAAATAAAAAGCACGAAACGCCCAAACGAGTAAGATTGTAAAGAACAACATCCGAAAAGATAACAAACGTCTGGCTACGTAATATAAACCGATTACAATCACGTTCGCCAAATTGTCTGCGAAGAATAAATAATGACAGGTCTAACTGATCCGCTAAGCGGGTCATGAACTTTAAAGACTATGGAATAAGCCGATTGCGAAATATAAACCAAGGATGTTATGGACATGAAATCTGACATCTGAATATGGATACGTATATAAGAATAATACTGTGGCGAAATAACTCTTTTTGTTTTTTCTGTGTGTAAATATTTTTTCTAATTTTATTTCATTTCAATTAATATTTCATTTCAAGTAATATTTCCTTTCAATCAAAACTCTATTGTTCTTTCAATCACTTTTACCTGGAAATCCAACTTCAACCATACCTGCATGCACTCCCATACTAATATCTGGTTTTACCCTTAATTGCTTTTTCTTGAATTCTGTACTATCTAATTCTGTGTATTCCTAGAAACTAGTGTCTTCACCCTCTCTCTCACTACTTTTCCTTCTAGAACATTCTATCAAATCTACTAACAACCCTATCCTATAAATACTCTAAAATTTCTTATCTCAAGACAGTCTCTCGTCTACCGCTATCACCACCATTCGTAAGTGCTTTTATCTACTCTGTTGTATTGTTGTTATCTTTGTTATTGTTACTATTGTTCTATTATCTTGTTCTTTCTGTTACTTTGTTCTTGTTGTATGTTTCACTCCTTGTGCCTTTTTGTTACTTGTGTTTCGCTTGTTATTGTTATAAATTGTTAATTGTTATTATTAGTGTTTTTTTTTGGCATTTAAATAATGCCCATCAAAAGACACTAAAATACTATACCGGTTTCAGATACTGTTCCAGATATGAAATTAGTTCGTATCGTCCTACGGTTTCGAATAGTTCCAGTTCAAATTTCTAAGAAGTTATTTTGTAGTCTGTTTGGGTCACTGCTTATAAATGGTTCTTGAGCAGGACTTAGATAACGAATTAATATAAGTAGTTAACAACAGCATATATTTATAACTTAACAAATTCACGCGTACAAAAAAGAGAAGATACTTGTTCCCTAAAGGCGGAAGACCAACTGATTGAAAAACTCTTCTACAAGGAAGGAATAGAGAGGGTAGTAGATACGAGTAGGAATGTATTGAAGTATGGAAACTTTAAGATTAGAAACACCAAGAAATTGATGACATTGCCAACCACCGAAGAAACCGATCGTAAAATTGCAATTAGAAAGGAATGAAAGGTATACTTCATATACTTTCTCTAGCGATGTGCCCCTTCCAATATCTTGGACTCTAGACTCTTCTTTATTAAACATATTTTTTCATACAGTGCTTGATAAAAGTTTTGTTCAATCATGAATAGTAGTAATAGTCGAAAACAAGCGTTAAAGCCTTTAATATATTTTCAAATATAAATAAACATCTCGTTGATATTTTCAGTAGTAAATGGTACCAATAACAGCACATTTGAGCAATGCAATTGTAGTGGATAAAATGGTCAATTTTTCCGTGCAGTACTGTACGGNTTTGGTATTTTATGGAAAATGAAAAACTGTTCTACAAAGAAGGAATAGAGAGGGTAGTAGATACGAGTAGGGAAGTATTAAAATATGGAAACTTTAAGATAAGAAATACCAAGAAATTGATGGCCAGTCAACCACCGAAGAAACCGATTGTAAAAATGTAATTAGGAAGGAATGAAAGGTACAGACATCATGCGGTTAGTACACGAAGGGTGAAATGTTACAGGGATTATAGGAAAGTACAGTAATAGAGTTATTTAAATAGATATGAAAGATACAATAGATTATTTACAAAAGGAGGGAATTCTTATGGACCATAATGAAAAATAGAAATTATTTAGAAAGGTATTTACAATATGTACACAAAGAGAAACAATTTTAAAACATGTGGTGATTATCGCCACAGTTAAATTCAATGCATTAGTGAATTAATTTTTGAATTAACTTTACCCACTAAACTCAAATTAATGGGGAAAAATTTCTGCTGCTTACAATCCCTCGCCGGGAATTGAACCTAGCTCTGGCTTTACGCACCAGTACTTTACCACTAAGCTACGAAGTGTCACCAGCAAGCCGACGATACGTACCCAAAGGTATAGATCGCAGAATTGCCAGGCGCGGGTTCGAATCCCGACGAGGGAGTGATAGCAGCAAAAATTTCTCCTCATTGATTTGAGACTATCTGTAATTAGTAAAGTTACTTTTGAGGAATTGTATTAAAAAAATTACAAATAGGTAATGATTTATCTTCATTTCTAGGTTATCATTAAGTAATATAATCACAGAAACAAACAATTAACTTTATAATTTAGACTACGCCCTTGTTCGAAACTTTTGTATCAGATTCACAGTTTCGGATTTCTGATAGATTTTTATTTCGGATATCCGATAGTTTTAGTTACGGTTACCTTGAGGTAAAAATAGTTGAACAAATATTACCATTTTGTGTTAATCTAAAATCAAAAATTTATGTAGAGTTAAAGATCTTAAATGAGATTCCACCTTAGCTTAAAACTTTCAAGCAATTTTGTTTGTTATTGACGTAAGTCCACATCGCTGCTGTTAACTTCACTGTGGGTAATAAAATTTCATAGACGTTACCAGCTCCCGATGTCGTTACAGTTAACAATCACGAAATATTTACATTTTTTCTTTTGTGGCCTTGTCTTTATACATCAAATGTGATTAGTGAAACTTTTTTTTTACAAAAAGCCGTTCGCGCTAAACCCTATGAAGCGAAACGTTCGCAAGCACGCGATGATGTCATTAAAAGTATTTTTAACTCAAACCCTGTGATGTTTTCAGTATGAAGGTACGTGACGATGACGCGAGAAACTTAAATGCATCCCTTTTTACACTAAGGTTGTGCTTCTTTTGAAATCAACGTGTTTTGTTTTTTTGAATTCTGTTGTAGATGTTAAAAAAATGCCATCGGTATTTGAGGCCTCAATTTTAATTTTAAGAGCACTAGAAATGATACAATTAGGCATAATACCAACCTATAAGATGTTCCAGGAAGATAAGTGTTTCAATAAACACATTATTACATATATGTAAGGGCTAAATTAATTTGCAAATAGAAGTACAGCTTCTACATATAATGAATGCAGCTAAATTTTCTAACATTTCCTTCTTATAGAACAGAAAATAAAGTTTCATATTTGCCCGGTACACAAAAGTAAATTTTTATCTTCGTCAATAAAATGAATTGATGCATAAAATGAGAGCAACAACGATCCCTGCGGGTACTTTACCCTCCTTCTGCGTTTGCTTGCTTTAGTGTATGTGCAAGGCAATCTGGATATTTGGGCAGAGAAATGACAGCGCGCGGTCATATTTTAAAGTATTGGCCACATATAATGCCTGCACTTGCTCCGGCATTTTCGTCAGCAACAAAAGGCTAAGAATGTGTAATGAATTTGAAATGCACGAGAGCGAGAGTATAGTCTAGTCTAGTCTAGACAGTCTGCATCATTTATTTCCCGTGGTTACTAGACGCGGTTATCAGTTGTTTTTGCCCAAACGAATATAAAATTCGAATGGATGAAGAGGTGGAGGATAAAAACGGTTGAGGTTTATGGTCAACTGGGCAAACGGGATTCATAAATAATACAGGACGAAAGTTTCACTGCACCTTATCCACAAATATACGATGCAGAAACTTAAACCATAAAAATGTCTTAAGCTTATGAAAATCGTTCCACTGCTGGAAAACATCTGATAAAAGATTTCTTAAACTATGTACATGTCGCAGCAAATCTGGAAAAGCTGGCATTTTCTAATAGGGCAACGTATCTACGGAAACTCCGCAATGTCTAACCAAACGTTTGGGCAGAATGTACAGTACTGTGATTTATTTATTTTAACCTCTAACGAATAAATTAAGGGTTGTATGAATATTTAAATATTTATATACCTAACCATTTGAAACCAAAGAATTATATACGTTTTTACTGCAAAAAAGATAGCGATTTATTGAAAAATATTGATTTATTTATATTGTTTTATAGGTAATTGAAAATTGGTCTCGTTAACTTTGTAAAATTTGAACTCGATCATATGTATCATAATTTTATTATCGAAATATGTATATGGTCTTATTTCAAATCTAAGTCCCTTGAATTTAAAGCATACTTTAGTACTAAATTCATGTTGCTATAGTGACTTCGGATGTAACGCCGAGTTTGGGTGAGCGACTGTTTTTAATGAATTGTTTGTAACAAATGCTTAGTAATCCAATGAAGATATAGCGACCGAAGTCAGCCGCCATAGACACAAAGAGTTTTCTTATCATTTGTTTACATCCATATAGATGGTCAGTAAATTTGTTTAAAGATGTTAGCCATGTAGGTATGTAAGCGTGTACGTTAAAATGATTCAGTTACAAAGTGATATTGTAAGTAGGAACTCTGTTTAGTAAACTTTTAAATAAGTATGACTTCCAGATGCACATTTACTGTTAAAAAAAGCGGAAATCATTTCAAAATTGAAAAATGGGAAAAACGATACATAGGTGTCTGTATCTCTTTACCTTTGCTTATAACAACTTCCGAATATAAATATAAAACGAAATTACAGTGATCCCTTCGTCGTCGTTATATCCGAAATGCACTGTACTTGTATTTATATTATCATTTATAAAAAAAGGGTTGAAATCATTGATACAGCCAGTTTAGATCTTGTTCTTATAAATTTGTATAATCAAATTTTAGTCTTGTTTTCGTAATGAAAGTGTAGCCTTGGACTTCGCCCAGGATTTGCCTTCTTTTTATTACCTAACCTATAAGACTGAGATCATCTTCACTTATCCAGGTTAACTTTATAAATTATTCAAACGTACATTATTTGATGAATAGTGAAACTTCCTACAGGTGTATATTTCCTTGTTTAATATTGTTTCGTAGTTCATAATGGCGGCTCAGACAGCCAGTAATTACATTGTTATCGTTTCCTTAATAATAGCTTTCATCCTGAATTAGTTGAAACTTTATTTAAGGAGTAGTCCGTGGCTAATAAGCCATTTAAGAAGAGAAAGCTTACAAATGTTCATTTTAACAACAGGTTCGTTCGTATTAAATTATCACTTCAGCTCAGTGAATCGCAGTTATCCAAACTTTGAAAACTTCATCGTAGTGATTCTTGCTGTTCGTAGATCTGCAGTTTAAACTCACCTCCATCGCCTAGCAGCGATTATGCCGAGTTTGCATTCTCTCATTTTCTCACTTGAAGACATTAAAACTTGAGACATAATTCCTGTCACCGACTTCTTAAATCAATTAGTCAAAGGTACCGATATTAAAGATGCGCGTTGTTTGCGTCGGCTACTTCTTAAAACTCTCGCTATTAAAAAGATAATGTCTGTTTTATAGACGCTAAAACGAGTTAAGTCGTTTTAGCAAGAATTACGGGGACGATATTCTCATTCCATCAATGGCAAACTTTCGGGATTAAGCCAATCGCAAGTTCCAAACCAAAAACCGCTGTGGTCGTTCCCCCAATCTTTTTCTTTTTATATCTAATAATAAAAATATATCAAATGTTACGGTTGAACAGTTCATTAAAATGTCATCGTGAAAGTTGCAAAAGGTAATGGACCGTAAAAGATTGTAAGAACTGGAAATATGGTAAACTTCTACGGTAAATGGGTAAATAATACAGGAAGTGAATAAATAAACATTCCACAGTTAAAAAGTTTTACTCCAGGTATCCATATTTCTGAAATAAGATGACTAAATTTTACATAGCAGTTCATTTATTCGATTTTGAGTTATATCAAGTCTCTTTGTGTTGTAAAGAAACTTTCCATGACTCGTAGTATGTCAAAAAATGTGGACAAATTGGTAAACGATTTCGGAGTCGGTAAGTGAACTGACGGTGTTGTGTAAGGACAGTCCACATCCAGCATGGAAGACGGAAAGACCCCTAAAAAGGCAACTCCATTCGACGACGACCTTTGGACCCAAATCACAACCACAATCATTTCAAAGAAGGTTAGTTGTAAGTCGTCATGTTCTAAAATAACTTTACAATTACCTTCAGGAAGCCTCCGAATAGCGAGCGAAACGTTGATGATTTATCGATAAAATTTAACACTGACATTTTTTTTTTTTGGAAGTGGTTAGTTTTTAATATGAAAATTCATTTGTTTTCCCTCATTAACCTGAGGTAGTTTGTAGTGGGTAAAAGAAAAATTCGACAAATGAATTTTCATATTAATATTTCATGATAAAATTTAAGTTCAGTATAATTTTTTTCAACTTAAATAGGTAATTCATTCAATCAAGTCTTCCAGTCTTTCAATTTCAAAAGACAGTAGGAAAGTGGTATTGGCAACTGGTAACTATAATTTTAATTTTTGCCCTATAACATCATGTTAAATAAGCCATTCCCTCTTTGAATTCGATTTTGGCATCTACCTTCTACTATTAATTAGATACGTATCTAAACCGCTTCTTGAATGAAGGTGCTCAGATCGTGATTAATTATTACAATATGTATGTTGTTAGTTAAGATGCGAACTAGAAGGATATTTACCTCTCCAGTTGAATACCTACCTTAATTTATTGTGATTTGTAGGAAAAGTGTTTAGATCCCTAGAAATGAAACTGATTTACAGATAATTTATGGGACCTGGGCTGTACGCGAAACAGCCGATTATTACTTGCGTTAGCAAATGATAGTTCATTAAGTAGGGTGTAGGTGTTGGGAGAATTCCTCTCAGTGAATTTATTAGAAGGGATTTTTAGGACTGATTACCTCCTACAAATGTTGGTCAATTTATCAAGTTTGTGTATTAGTTTGATTAAATACCTGGTCGTATATGTATATTGAACAAAGATATAGTAGTTTTATATTAACATCACCATCATCACAAGGCCGTCAGTCCTCAGACTAGTTGGCCACGCGCCGTCTCTTTCCTATCCTGAGCTAATTTTCGCATTTCCCTAAAACTAGAACATCCCACATTCTTAACTACTTGTGAACAGTAGTCTAATCTACGTCTACCTCTACTCCTCTTAATTCCTGTTTCTGGCCCTAATATGTTTCTGACTAGACCTTCATGCCTGAGAAGGTGTCCTACTAACCTATCTCGCCTATTTGTTATTGACTTCCATAGAGTCTTAGAAAATACTACAAATGGCGCAGTAAACGTCATCTGTAGCGCAATGCTACATTTTAGGATTATGTATGCTCCATACAGACCACTTCGAATTATTTTATTTCATAGAATCCTCTGTTCTCCTATTCCTTCTAATACCTCTTCATTTCTAACCTTCCCTATCCACGATATCCTCATCATTCGCCTGTAACACCACCTTTTTAACGCTTTTAATGTTTTCTTTTCCGCAGAGCCCACCGTTCACGTTTCGCACCCGTACTGCACCGCGCTCCAAACATACACTTTTAACAATCTTTTTCTGACTGACTTCTTTTTGTTAAAGGCGACTTTACCTTGCGCAATCCTCTGTTTCATATCTGTGCAGTCGTAAGATAAAAAATTATCCGGAGACCACTCGGAAGTTGCGTTTCTGAACTCCCGTTCTACTAGAATGTTTTAAATAAAACTAGTAGCGAATTTGATTGATGTGTTTAATGAGAATGTTTCTTACATACTAACTAACAATATTAAATTTACTTAAAATTAGAGAACAACTAACAAAGGGGGTGGAGTCTAAATGAAAGATATTCTGGTGGTGGATAAATGTAGGAATTTCCTGAATGTCGTCATAGACGAGAGAGTATTGACTTCAACTAGATAGAGAAAAGTTCTAGAAACAGGTATGAAAGAGCTAACAATGGGTCAGGTATTAGTGCCAGAAAAACCTCATTTATGCTACCAGGAATTATTGAATTCATCACTTACATTTTGTCTGTATGACAATGAAATTATTCACAAATATTATAAAACCAAATAATAAAGGAAAAGAATTTATGACTTAAAATGCCTGAAGAAATGTTTGAAGTTGAACTTAACAAAGGAACAAAGAAATTTGAAATGTAATGAAAGTAATTAACAATACTAAATCTAAGTAAACTTAAAAGTTTTCGAATTAAAATAATTGTACAAACTATAGATAATTATTAGGACTAAACAATATCTCCGCTGCTCCTTCCATCCTGAGTTATTTGACTTCCTACATACCGAAAATCAGCCACTTTCTAATCTTTCGTCTACTATTTTTATATTCACTCTTTCCATACTTTTTCTTCCCTTGCATACCAATATTTTTGTTTTATTATTATTTATTTTCTTACAATTTACTAAACAATATTTATGTACATTAATATAGATATGTAAAATATGCTTTCTTAATTTCTATATGCGACGCTTCCAGATAATTTGCTTGAATTGCAAAAATATTTACTCGTATGTCTTCTTAAACTACTGTAGCTGAAGTTATGAAATTAAAGAAAATTTATCACAAAGTACTTTAAGTAAATTCCAAGGAATGTACTGAACGTTGGTGGGACTGCTAGCGTTGTGGTATTCGTTTACCTTTAGACTATCCCTCGTATCTCGTTTTATTTTACTACCGTTGTTGGTAACGGTACAGAAAAATGCTATTACGGATTAGAAGTCTCATTTCGTTTCAGCGAAAATAGGTGAAGATAAGGGATACCTACATGTATAAAAATATTTGAATTGATGTTGAGGTTTTCGTTTTAGATTCGTTCAGACTTATTGAAGAGTCTGATTTTCGGTTTGTACAAATAAAAGTGGTATAAGGCAAATTCAACGTACCATTAATAGTCACATTTCTTCACTTTTATGTTAGCATTCGATAACGTTCGTTTCGGTTTGAGTGGCGAAACGATTGTGAACCGATTCCATTCCAGGCACTGAAACCATTCCGAGCTGCTGATGCTGATGGCAGGCAGCCACGACGCGACAAGAAGATGGAAAGGGTGGCTTGCCTGCTTACTATACCCTTACCTACATCTATATGTATACATATGTATATATCCATTCCTGTTTGCTTCTATATGTATTTTTGTTGAGGTGCGAATTTAAATTCTATTACTTACGTCACAAGGACGAACGCATCACTTTAACTGTATAGAATTTTCTGAAAGCATTTCTGTTGTCTTTTAAATTCAAGACGATACTCGCGGCTTGTGTTTTCTTTTCTACTGTCTAGGTTCTAATGTTAATAGTGTTATTGCAGCTACGCATATTTTGAATAAAAGAAAATGGAAAGGAAATTACTTTTAGACTTTGGTTTGAGAATCTCATTCTTTCGTTTCATTAGTTTCATGATATTATGTGTAAATTATTCAAGAAGAGAATACAAACGATCAAGAGCGAGGTTCACTTAAGCTCAAGAAGTTTTTTTTATTATCTAGCATGCGTTTTATGCGTCTAGAAAAGCGGCTGTAATAGACAAAATGGACACGTTCATGATCTCAGTAGGGTTTCGTATTCATTTTGATATGCAATGCATCTTAAAAACGGTTTGAAAATCCTTTCTCATCACCATAGGGTCGTCAGTCGGACGAGTTGATGAACACACACATACATTTCCCATCCTTAGCAATTGTTTTCCAAAAACTAGAAAATCTCCAACTGTACCTAATCTAACCTAGGTCTTACTTTACGCCTCTTTACTCCTGGTTTTATTTATAATATATCTCAGAAGGCGCTTTTTTGATGCTGTCTCTTGTGTTTTTAGTTTTAAAGTAAAGAATATACGGAATATTTATTCTTTCCGCAATTTTTTAAACGTAAATTATACATTAAGCTGAAAACGAATTTATAAAGACCTGCTGTTACTTATGACGAGACGTATACGACAGTATTTCATGTTTAGTTAATAAAAATAAATTTTGATTACGTTTTTAATATGGGATATAAAATTTTACTAGCGCTTTTACGATTCTAAAGATGCATTAATGCTTCAGCATGAACAGAAGGGAGAAATAATTATTATGCACAACCCCCATTGTCTTTGCTGCAGGTTCCAAAATAAGATGAACAACTGTTTCCACTAGGGAGGTATAAAATCATTGCAATAAAATAATAGTACCCGTAGTATTCTGTCATAATAGTACACTAATTATTTATGACAGGTTGACAGGTGATTGCTAACCTTGTTTTTACCCGTTATCTATTAACTAATTGACTGAACAGTACTTCATAGAAATTGATTAATGAAATGTAAGTTTTGTAATGTTCATTTAATTCAGCGGTCGGGGAACCGGGGTAAATTACCCCAAATGGGGTAAAAATGAAACTTTTGTGAGTAAAAAGTATATATTTATAATTTGCTATTTTATAAACTTGTTAGTATTTTTTTCAACTCAAACAATTTAGCAACATATGCAGGCCACGCCATCTCACTCCCCACCACTAAGTGTTCAACATCATTTTCATCTATTTATATAAAAATGAATTGCTGTTCGTTAGTCACGCTAAAACTCGATAACGGCTGGACCGATTTGGCTAATTTTGGTCTTGAATTATTTGTGGAAGTCCAGGGAAGGTTTAAAAGGTGAATAAATATGAAAGTTGTTAACTATCTTTCAGATTATTTTTATGTAGATTGATAAATCTTAAGTTCTGTCAAATTAAATTTCTGAACGCAACCATAATATTTGACATTCGTCAACTAACTTTATTTTATACAAAAATTTAGGTCTTTTATATATCGATTGGGGCAGCACGAAGTCTGCCGGGACAGCTAGTTTACTTATATTTTCTGTGGGGACGAATTTTTTTTCCTTAACTGTATATTACATATAAATTATCAGGGGGGCTATAATATGAAAGATGCTAAAAAGAGGCGATTTCGTTTTTTTTTGCTCTTCGCCATGGGGTAATATCAACTTACACAAAAATATTTTGGGGTAATGATTAAAAAAGTTCCCCGACCGCTGATTTTATTTATTAATGGTTGCAAGAGAAAAACTAAAAGAACAGACTCACTCCAAGACAGAAACAGAAATTAGCCTTGCATACATAAGACGGGGTGAAACAAACACGTTCGTTTAGTAGGTATAGCTAGGACGTTCAAAATTGGCATAATCCGAAATGAAACTGTCCCAACTATACCTAATTTGTCAAAATATTCAATAAAAATTGTTACATTTTTTCTTCATAATTTCTACAAAATTTATTTAATCTTACTACAATTTGTAATGAAATTCACAAAGTTGTTGTCGCAAATATTTCATTCCAACTATAAGGAATTTCTCCTACAATTTAGCACTACAACGACCTTTACAACGTTGCAGTAATTTTTCACAAAACATTTTTCTGAGTGTACATGCCGTCGTGGTTTGGAGTTGCTTCCTAACGTTTCGCTATCACGAGAGGCGAGCTTCTTGGAGAAGATGGAAGGACCTTTGAAGAAGTTACCGAAACGTTAGGAAACAACTCTTAACAACGACGGCCTTTAGACTCAAATCAGGACCGCGCAAAATTTCCAATTCTCTATCATGTGAATATTCGTCCTGAATGACCTTGTGCTTTTATAAGGCTACTTAGAAAATAACTAATAATAAAAGCAATAATGAATGAACGAAAGGCGCTCGATATGGCTTGGTGGTTTCGAAATTAAAATCTTTTTTTAATCCTATCTTGTTTTCCATTTTACATCGGCTTTCTGTTAGAGTTGTGGTGTTATTGCATTCTTAATATTATTAGGAAAATTTTCTGGTATATACGCTATTGTATTGTACAAGTACAAGCATACGTACATACATTAGAGTCAAAACGAATAGTGCATTTTCATGGATTTGTATTCTGAAACGGCGCGACGGCACTAGTAGCGTTGGTTACAGCTGCTTAAAAAAACCTATTATGTTTTTTGAACGCTTGCACGTTAAATTCATTGCAATGATTGCAACGCCTGCATGCTTCCTGAATTAAATTCGTTTTCCTGCCCATGAAGCGCCTGTCCTAACGTTTAAATTAATGGCTTGTTTTTCGTTTGCTCTGCGAACCTAATTTCAACGCTTAAACCACGCGATCACATCGATTCCACTTTGACGTGGCAAACAAACACATCGAGGGGGTAGCGCAGCGTGCACATCACTGACGGTGCGCACACTTATCCTACAGGCAAATGTAAACATCAATTACTATTTTATCAGAAACTCACCCGACCAATTTATTAGTCGATTCACTTCCCTCTTACGTACTTACTCCCTTTTATTTGATTTTCTTTTTCGTTTCTAATTCGATGGTTTGACAGTTCCATACTAATTGATTACAATATTATTTGAGACACTAGAAAATCTATAAATACTTATACACAAAAGTAAAGTGTTTAATTAATTAATTAATTGTTATTACGATCCATAAAAAAAATTTGTCTATCTGTTTGTTTACCTGTACGGGCAAATATTCAAAACGGTTGAATCGATTTCGATGAAATTTACAGACATAAAGAGAAGTTTGTCAGGAAAAATGTGATAGTTAATATTAATTAAATAGAAATGAATTTAGTCAAATGCCAGTTTGAACTGAACAAATTAAAAGGTGAGGTACCATCTTTATCTAAGGGCTTAATCGTATTTAATTGCTAACTAATGTTTGGTGACACTACTGAATTGGCTAGTTGGTCAGTAAATTTAGCAAACAATTTCAATATAAATCTGTCATCAGTCTTTTAATTAAAGTATCCTTGGCTTTTCAAATGTTTGTCAAAAGTGCAAATATAAATTACTACTCAATATTACATTAACTGATTTAGTTATACAACCTTTCATAGCTATCGTTTGTGTAATTATTAATTCTCGGGCTTTCTGATGAAAGCATCTTGTCATTAACATTTTGTTGACTCGCGTGGACGATATATTTAGGAGTTCTTCACAGTAGACGTCGACCAACCACTCTGGGAAAAGAACTCTTGAAGGTGACATCCATGTGAGTCAATGGAACGTTAAGAACAAAAAGACTTGACCAAAGCAGTCACAAAACCCACAAAGTTAACCGAGAAGACCAGAGGATAGTAATGTTTTTTTTATAAATGCATAAGGTAAGAGACCCAGTTATTGACACTGGCCCAGTTTCTGACAATTTTAGGTTTATGTTGTATTAAAAAAAAAAGATCTTAAGTGGGTTAATAAATTTTTTAAAAATTAAAATAAATTTATTCTGTACTTAATTAATGACAAGCACAATAATAAAAAATAAGAAAACTTAATAAAAAAAATCTTTAAGTGTGGAGTGACTGCGGAAGCCATTTTTTAGTTATGGTCTAAGCAAATTACGGAAGCGCGTTCGACGATTCAATCAGTGAAATAATCATTATATAAGTATAAAAATATAATAAAATATATATAAATTGTTTAATAATGAACTATTATTTAGTCTAAAAAATCAATATATCATATTAAATAAAGCTTTATTAATAAAATATAAGTGTCAATAACTAGGCTCAATTTTATAGGTATGTCGCAGTTATTGACACTCACATTCTTACCTCTTACTCAGGAGGTTATTTGTTTGTTGACATCCATAAAATGTTTCAAAATTTGTATTTATTATGATTATTATGATTTGATATACTATTTTCTGTAATTACAGCGATAAATATTCATTTAATATTTTTGTGAATAAACTAAACATTATATTCACTGTTATAAATAATTCTTTCAAATACGAAAATGATTGTTGTAAAAGAAATTTCATCTTTGTTAGTGTTAAAATGATTATTACTATGATAATTTTTACTTTCAATTGAATTATAAATTTTATTGATGATACAAATACATATTTTTGTTTGTTATTTTCAGGAGTTAATTATTTTTGTTAAAAATAACAATATCTTACTTATAATAAATATTTAATTTATCTTTAATGAATACTTAATTACTTATAGTTTATTTAAACTTGATAATACATAATTTAACCGAGAGAGAATCATTACCAAATATGAGTGTCAGAAACTAGGCCGATGGCAGTGTCAGAAACTACAACACAAGAAATTTTAAGTGTCAGAAACTGGGTCTTCAAACATCACTTTTTAAATCATTAATTAAAATTACTAATTCGCTTCAAATAATTATATCGCGTATATGAGTTTTTCTAGAAACTCTGAACTTGTTTATAGTATAAAAATTATTTATTCTAATTAAATATTATTTTAGTTATCGTAATATAATCTCAGCTGTCACTCTTAGAGTGTCAGAAACTGGGCCTTTTACCTTACTCAAAAATTACAGTAAACAACAAAAATTTCATTTATACCTTTTACGAGACTAAAGGTTGAAATAAACTTAATTAAAACTTATTCAATTAACCTTTACTTCTGGTATCTTATTTTATATCTTTTCTTTTTTTAAAATTGTCCTTAAACAGTACATACAAATTAATATATATCGATTATTTAGTTATTTTATAAACTTGCACAGTACCTACCTAGATGCTTTAAAACGTATAAAGTTTTGAGTTTCCCATTATCTCAAAAATCTTAATATGGAAAAGGGATCTGCCTTCAATTATTTATGTATTAACTTACTTAATTCTAGAAACGTCTAAGCATCGTTATAAATTTTAATTTGGTATTGCCGTAAAGATCAACTAACTTACAATTAGACAAAGTTATTTGTTTTCTTTGTAATATGTTTCACATCACAAACTTTATCTAATTTTATTAATCAGTTCTTAAACTAGAAGGTAATAATAAGATAAACTTTAAATTTATTAATATTTTACTTTTCTTCTGCTAAACGGTCTACCATGAAGTTGGTCCAATAAGCGTACTTCTTGGTGTAAGTTTTTTTTTTATGAATAAATTTCACTTTAAGGAAAGACGATTAATTTGTTTTGGATTTAATTAGAAAACTTTCAGTAAGTAAGGAGAAGTTTAATAAAAAAAATAAAGCGTTACTTCAACTTTTATTACAGGCAATAACGCCAAACTTGACGATAAAGTACTAAAAGGGGAAATGAAGTAGTAAATCTCAAAAGGTGATTAAGTGAACACGTATCTAAGTGATTAAGGGCTGACCGAAAACAGACGTTAGACAGTGGATGCCTTAATTTTACCTTAAAGTATTATATTATTTTTGGAGTTTCTATTACTTGTTTTTATCCGAAGTCCGAAGCTTTTAATTGTCGAAACCCTTGGTTGCAACAAAAAAATATCCGCGGCATTTATACATTTGAGACAGAGGAATAAGGGTGACTCAATTAATTTTTTTCACTGTTAGGACAGGATTGTATCAGACTTGGGGTATATATATATATATACATATACAGTATTTTCTATTCTCCATTTTTTTCTCGGCTATGCCATTGCCGATGATAGAGATCGATCAACGAATGGAGCAACGATTCAACATCCAATTTTTTAGGGAAACTATTAGGAAATTATTAAAATGTTGATAGATGTGATTATGAAAATGGCGTACTAAAGAAAAACGAAATGTGTGCTGACACATAGTAGAAGTGAAACTTCAACGGACAAGTGGAAAAACCAATCGCAACAAAACTATTACCTTTAAAGTTTTACTGGCAGATTGTTGTCCTTGTCCAATTTGAAAACCGGACAAAATTTTTACTTAGCTACGAGCACTAAAAATGGTCGCGGCGCTACTGGCAGAGCGTTACATGTAAGGTTACTAGATCGAATGACCCTATTATCGAGAGAAAAAAACAATTTTTCGGGATTTTGGGACTTTGGTCGGGAGAAACAGAAATAAAATCAAATTATTTATTATTTTACCAATTTATTTTTTAGCTTGCCGCATGTATTTTACGTTACTTTTCATAGATGTAACAATTTTTTTTTGTCCGTTTTCACTATTTAAAGAAAACTTGAAATTCAAACAATTTTCCTCAAAATTAAGTCGAATCATTAACTCTGCTTTTATCAAATCCATGCACATTAGGTTCTTTCTTTAGTTACACTAAACACTTTTTCTCAATAAGCATTACATACTGGAATGGACTTCTTTTTTATTTTTTTTACCTCATTGTAGTTACTAATAAAATATGCCCATATTTTGTCATTGGGCATATTAATTTTCCCGTCTGAGAAGTGATTTAAATTAAGTTTTCTTTAAAGAACAATAATCATTGTACAATTCATCATTATGGATGTCATTAGAAATGTTTAATTTTTCTACTATATCCAAGAGCTAATTCCATAAGAACAAAGTCTCCTTTTTTAGAGAAAATTGGGAGAGATTTTTATATTAGGAGTTCTTACTGCAATCAAATCCTTCTTCTAAGTATTTAATAGCTCGTTACTCTATGAAATTTTTCAGCATGTGATTCTCTGTTTAATATCTAAGGATCTATTCTTACTGCCATAGAGTTTATTCTACATTCCACTTTTGATAAGAAAACGCGTTACAGTCACTTGAAGAAAATTCGAAACTTAAAATTGCTGTTTTATAATATGAAATTGTTTTTCGGGAGATTTTTTACTTAGTCGGGAGTGTGGAGGACATACAAAAATTCGGCAAAATCCAGCCAAATCCCGACCATCTGGCAACCCTAACTATAGGTACACACATACAAAAGTGATGCAAAGTGAGTAGGTACGACATTAAACGTGTATGATTTCTTGTACCTTTCCACTATCTGGTACTGTGTAGTGTTTATATTCTTGGAGAATATTTGGATTCAAGTTACTGACACCTGATCAAAAGCATAAACTGAAAGAACTACTGGTTTCATTAAAAGAATAACTATCACTGACAATGGAGACGTACCTAAGTATATTCAACATCATTATAAGGTCGTCAGTCCTAAGACTGGTTGGACACGTACCTCCACTCTTTTCTATCCTGAGCTAATCTTCGCATTTCCCTAAATCTAGAACAACCCATATAACTATTTGCGAACAGTAATCTAATCTAGGTCTACCTCTACCCCTCCTAACTTCCGTTTCTGCCTCTAATATAATATGTCTCTGACTAGACCTTCTTGCCTGAGATGGTAACGTAATGGCCTGACGTATCTCTCCTATTTCTTACTGACTTCCATAAAGTCCTCTGTTCTCCTACTCTTTCTAATACCTCTTCGCTTCTGACCTTCTCTATCCTCGGTATCCTCATCATTCGTCTGTAACACCATATTTCGAACGCTTCTGACCTTTCTTTTTCACCACGCCCACTGTCCATGTTTCATGTTTCGCACCCGTACAGGGCCGTGCTTCAAACATACACCTTTAACAACCTTTTTCGAATTTCTAAATTAACCGTTCGCGAGCATAGAAGTGACTTCTTCTTATTGAAGGCGACTCGACCCTGCGCTATCCTCTGCTTTATATCCCTACTATTCCTTCCGTCCTGACTTATCCTAAATACTTAGAATCGGCCACTTCTTCTAATTTTTCGTCTCCTACCTTTATATTCGCTCTTTCCCTACTTTTTCTTCCTTTGCATACCAGTATTTTTGTTTTATTTTTATTTATTATTGATCTTATATCATAGAGTAAATAATAGTGTGAAACATGTGAACCACGAACAAAAATATTTCGAAAAACTAGTGCAACTAGCTTATTTCTATATTAATGAAATAATCTGTCATGAATTTTTTAGTAAAGAACAAACAGTAAAGTTTTGTAGGGATTGTATGCGTTAAGTTTGTAAAGGTAACAGATGGATCCTGCTTAAAAACAATGCGCCTGGATATTCAGTAGTGATTGTAGGTAAGTTTCTGGACCGTAAAAGTGGATCAACACGCTAGAACACCCTCCCTGCTCCCAAGAGTTTGCGGTCTGCGCTTATTGGGTCAACTTGTAAGCAAAAGTGGTGGTAGTTTAGTTTTTGTTTAGGATAGGACAAACAAAGGCGAAACACTTAGTATTATTTTTTCAGACAATACTACATATATGTTCGTTTGGTGTTGTTTATTAATTTTGTTACTGTCCAATCTATAATTGCAATTAAATTACCGTTCTACTTAAAATATCAGAATTTCTATCCCAATTCCCAACTTATATTTGAATAGAAAGAATTTTCTAAAACTTGACGTTTTATACTGCACGATAATTTTATTTACGTTACCATGTTAGTAAATCAGAGATCATTTAGCTGTTTTAAGTTTGAGATTCCTGGGGTTATCCTTTTTCACCATTTCACAAAAATTAAGACCTATAATTTTAGGCATTTTACCACATCAAACATAACTTGTAGGTGGTTTATATTCACTTCTCTAATAAGACTAACGATTTTTAGCAAGAATTAAATTGAAATTCCACTCTACGTATTCTTAGTTCAAAAGTTGTTAAAATTAGTGTTACAACGTGTACCAGTAATAACATTCGGTATTACGTATTACTCCTCAACTGTAAAATGCCGCTGTAAGAAGGCAGTCAGTCAATCAAAATTCATTGATCGCCCGTATTTTGTTTGCAGTTTATGTTTTGATACTATTTCAACGTTAACAATTCCATTTGGTCTTCAATTAAAATTACTTCAGGTTGTTACTAAGACTGTAATAACTCGGGTCTTAAACGAATAATTGTTCTAGCCAAAGGAAAAACACGATAAATTGGAAACGCCAGCTGTTAAATGATGAGAGTTTACTTCTTCAATTTCACTTCCGAGCGTTTTCTTCTTCGTCTTAATGAAATTTTTTCGCACATGCTGTTCATTCAAAGACTTAGGTAGGTATTTGAAGACAACGGACGTAAGATATAACATTATTTGATGGAATCTTGTTTACTAGTTGAAGTGGCATGCTTTGTTTGTGTCATTTTATTGGGCAAAAAAGTAGAAAGTTCGCCCTAAAAATAAAGAATCTGTTAACAAGTTTAACGAAAGATTTTATCAGATCAGGTAGAAGATGTACTTTATTAACTTTTATGAACCAAATTCATCTTCATTTTAACGTAATTTCATGCCAGTGAATTTTTTATCTTCATTGAACATTAAGATTGTTCATTCACGAATGATTATCAATACATTAAACATCGTTAAGTATTGGGATCCGTCAAATCGGAGGATCCTACAAACATGGCGCCGATTAAGGAAAATTTATCGTAGTTCCTATAGTGTACCGTGCAGTTTCCAAGTTTTTAAATTACGATAAAATGATAAGTATTGACACAATATGTGATTGGGCTGACACAAAGCCTCGGAAAGGAAATTTCGTTGAAGGTGAGCGTGTTTTTAATGCCAATCACATTATAAAATTCGGAAATAACAAATCCGGAAGCTAGCCTTCAAATTCCGTCAAGTTTACTGCCTACTTTTTACAAACTTCGGATTTAAAAAGTGATTCACGTTATATAATTGGTGAGGTGATTCTGGGTGATTTAAGCAATATCATATCAATGACTTGCACGTGCAAAGCCGATTTAAGAGAACGTTGCAAACACATTATTGCAACTTTGTTGTATTGCAGCAGGTAGGTTCTTAACCTCAAAATACTTATATCGTATCATTAGAATTGTGTTAAATCAATTACACAGAAATAAATAATTTCTCACTTTATAATTTTAGTATGATTCTAGTTTTAAATATGAAGGTTATGGCTGATGGTAAATACTTGCTGAAATATAATCATTTGCATTAAAATGACGTGAACAAATTTTTATTCCGGAATTCACTTCTTTGATACCTACTGCTTTCATCCAAGCTTCTATTAGTTTACTTTTTTCTCTAATTTTCCGAATATACTTTTTACATATATAAAACGGTTAGTTTTTATTCGAAAGTAGTCAATGTAGGTGAAGAGTGAAGATCTATGTCTGAACTGCTAACTTTTTATTTGATTTAACTTTAGAAGAAAACTTCGTCGACTCCATCATCAAAAAAATTTTTAGTTTTTTAACGTGTTTTATTATTTTAATAAACAATTTTACAATTTGCGTGCACACTTCCTATGTAAATTTTTCCCTCATTCGAGTTATAAATTTTGCCACCAGATGGTGTATGCCCATTTGACGGATCCCAATTAATGTCAAAATTAATTTTTAATTTTCAATCCCACTATAAACTATCTCAGGTTAATGAGGGAAAAATTTGTTGCTGTTGTCACACCCTTGCCGGCAATCGAACCCATGACCTTTGGCTTTTTCTGATCACTATGCTACAAGAGGTTACAAACCGTACTTATTAAGTCACAGATCTGTCGAACTAATGTAACTATATTAATACTATAAATATGAAACACTTTGACATTTAATAGGGGGTTGGAGATATAGCTCTAAATAAAATGAAAGCGGTATTAGCAAATTCAGATTTGGTAATTTTTACCACGTTTGATTTTAAGAAGTGTGGGCCTAAGTAAAATTGTTCCACGTTACCTCGGCTTACTAGTCACCGTCTTGGCTCATTAGGCAGAATAATCTTTAATTATGTAAAAGTAACTTGAACAGTTCTGCCTTGATTCTGCAGTATTCTTAACACCCAATAAACAAATGAATATACCCACGTATGTAAGTGATAAAGGAAACAATTGAAGCGTCGATTGTAAAGCAATTGTGTTTGAGAACAAAGCTTTTATACGGTGAAGTAATTTACATTGTATTTCGGGATTAACAGAATTTCCTACCCAGAAAATGCTCAGGTAAACAAAGGAAGTCTAGTTGAATAACATCAATTGAAAGTCAGTTATTGAACGCTGCGGACCAAACGTTGAGACAGCAGAATAATTCAATCGAGTAGAATGTCAAGAAAAGGTAGTGTTATATTCAAGAATGTTTAATAACATCTTGAGCACTGGTTGTAATAATGGAAGGAATTTAGTGCATGTTACACCGGTTTATTCAGAGATATTAAATTCAGATGAAATAAAACGATTATATTGTAATGTTCGTGGGTTTAACAAAACTTCTTCTAGGACTACTGACGACAAAACTATTTATTTATACTAATTATTAATGAACTTAAAACATTATTAAACTATTACTAAACTTAGGTAATGAATTATTCTATTTATTTACACTACTATTGATATATAACTATTCACTGCGCTATTTATTTCACTGCTACCACTGTCAATTTATTTCCCGATTCACTTCTGCAACGGTCAATTTATTTCTCCTCTTTCCGGCGATCGTCTCTTCCTTTAAATACTCTTTTATTTCCGTTCGGGAACCTTCTCGAACCGTCCGGAAAAGTTTCTTTTTCTTTGAACTGTTTAATTGCTTTCCCAGAACGCAGGTACGACACACACATTTACAAATACGGCGCACATGAAGAAAAGCGCCCACGGCTAGTCGGCGAATCGATAAACCGCTCACACACGGGTATGCCCAATCGCACATAAACACGCTCGTGCTCGCTACAATATTTATTTAAAAAAAAAGTTGTTACTTTATTAAGCTCATTCCTAAATGCAGGCATGTAGTTTAGACATAACTAAACGAAAGAAGAAGACGCTCTTATTTAAATTAATTGTTGGTAGTACAATTAAATCACAAAATGGTTGTTCCTTGATGTATGCCCAATCTGGAATATTCACGACCACCAAGAAGGTTAAAATATCTAAATCTATTTGGATTGGAAATGATGGATAAATGAAAAGTTGAAAAACTAAAGAGATAAATTTGGAGAAACCTTGTATTCTTCAACAAGGAACTGAAGAATGATCAAATTGGGAAGTATTTCTTCCACCAATATACCTTTAGGTTTTGCATTTAATTAACTAAGCTACTTCGTAATCAAAAGCAGTGGGTAAAGTAGAAAATCAGTCCTCGACCTATTTAGATCAAGAATTCAGGTAGGAATAAAAAGAAAGTCCGTGAGGCATATCGTGATAACGTCCGTTCGTAGTTTCGTTCCCTGCTGGCGGAAAAGTGTTTTAGTAACTGACCCAAATGGAAAGGTCAGCGTTACGACAATATCTCAAAACAAATTCCTCAGCGTGCTGACACCTCGAAAATTAATTGTTCTGTTTTTTGCCTTGATCCGACTATCTTTTTTTTTTTCGTTCAGGCACGAACCGTATGAGAGAAACATTAATTTCGTTTTATCAAATAAATTGGCGGGAATGGGAAGTAATTAACCTTCAGGGCAAAGTACACTGTAACATCGGGTGATTGCAATTTCATGTTAATAGATCAGGATGAAAAATGTGTGTTAATCGTACATAGTGGAATAGCCAAGGGGAGATTATCGTGATCTCCATATGGAGTAATCTGCGGGTGAATAGGTATACCACCTTGAGGTGGATTGAACCACAGTTTAAACTAATTATTATATGTACTTATATATGCAATTTATGTTTCATAGCACGAAGGAAACATGGTTAAAATAAGCTATAAAGTTCGATGAATGTCTATGTGGATAATGACGACATTTTTAATCTAAATAGGTTGCAGAAAAGTTAAAATTTTAAAACCACATTGATGGTTTTAGATAGATTAGCATGTGAGCTTTAAGAGACATAAAGCAATCGATATTGAGAGGTTTTGTTACGCTACATAGGGTGTATTAATGTATGGGTGGTAATAAGGTAAACCAATCAATGTTAAATACTTTCTACGTTTTATAAGTTTGTTCATCATCATCATTATATGGTCGTCTGGTTGGACACGTACCTCCGCACTCAGAAAAATAATATAAGAAAAATTACTATAACGTAGCAGAGGTCGTTTTGTAGAAAATGCAACTCAAATTTGTAGTAAGGTTAACGAACGGTAAACTTAAATTTGACTAAAAAATTGTAATGGTAAATTGTAGGAGATATATCGACAGAGCCTCAGACAAATTCCTTACAATTTAAATTAAATATTTACAACAACAACTTCGTGAATTTCATTACAAAATGTAGTAAAATTAAATAAATTTTGTAGAAAATGTAAATATAAAATGTAGCAATTTTTATTGAATATTTATTTGCGTTTCAGTTGTAAACAAATATGCTACAGTTATGTATAATTTTTTTTAATTATTGAATAGAGATATGCTACAATGAAAAGTAATTTTTAAGAGGAATTTGCAGTACATATTCTTTGTTGTTGTAGTAGATAGACAAACAGTTTGTAGGAAAAAAAATAATTACAATATTATATTAATTTCCACTACAACTTGTTTCTGTCCCTATATTTGCTACTATTTGTAATGAAAAATTCTACAATTGTAGAAGTTTGTTCTACAGTTTGCTCTGAGTGCACTCTTTCCTATCCTGAGCTAATCTTCGCATTTCCCTAAAACTAGAACATCCCACTTCCTCAACTATTTGCGAACAATAATTTAATCTAGGTCTACCTGTGCCCCTCTTAACTTCCGTTTCTGCTTCTAATATGTCTGACTAGACCTTCATGTCTGACAAGGTGTCCTACCAACCTATCTCGCCTATTCCTTATTGATGTCCATAGAACCCTCTGTTCTCCTATTCTTCCTAATACCTCTTCATTACAGTTTGTTACAATCTGAAATTTAAAATCAATGACCGCTTCAATATTTAGAATGTATGTTTTATTACAAAAATGAATATTTCCTTGGTGTAAATTTAGCTACATGTTTATAAATTCCTTCTTATACAGCACAGGCGAATTGAGAACCGACGATATGGTATAAAAACATATTCGTACAAGTACCTTCAGCTGCCTATTCACATAAACAATCAACCAAGAAGTCTCTATGGGGTGTTACGCTTTGTTAAAATGTTTTTGAGAGTTCGAAGTTTTAGAGAAGTAGGCGATATTTTCAGATAAACATGGGTGAAAAAAACACATTTTACATGTTTACCAAGTTCATTTACGTTTGTGCGACATTACATGAAAAAAGGCCTACAAAAAAATGTGTTATTTCTTAGTTCTGTAAAAATTTTGCCTTATCTGTCTAACAAGTCGTATATTTATATAAAGAAGGCTGATACTTAATTAAAAAATGTGCTCCTGGATTTTTTTCATGAGTAAAGATTGCTTTGTAAAAAATATCTCATAAAAGCTTAGGTACCAATTTGTTCTGTAGATAAGAAACCAAAAAAATTAATTTCTTGTAAATAATTTGATGGAAAGTATTTAACTTTCTTCTTTTCATTTGATGTTTTCTTTCTCCTTTACAATTTAGCGGTGGTTATAAGTTTAAGTAGGAGGATGATGATGAGCCTATAATAAGCCGAAGCCCTACTTTAAAGGTATTCAACGAGCAGAAAACAACGATCTGATCATTTACCACTTGAAAACCCCACCCAAAGCAAGGAGGAAGAAAGCACTATTTTGCAAAACTCTTCGGAAAATTTGAAACATTTTTAAAGAAATTCAGTTTGAACAAAAATTTAGTTTGAACAGGGTTATGCTGTCTTTCCTGTTACGGGGTATTTCTTATTAATTAGGTGTTAGATATACCTTAGCTCAGGCCAATTCTTGGAACAGATTTGCCCAGGCATTCTCATACAAACAGTGGCGTACATTTTGTAGTACTTGAACGTCCGCTGGGTACTCGACGAAACATGCATTAAGAGGTAAATAAATATATTCCACAAGTATATTAAAAAATATTTTTCGATTCTTGTATCCGGACTCCCTGTCGCACTTTTTAATAATCCTTAAGAATAACACTTCTTATTCTTATTATTTATTATTGATCTATTACATACCGTTTACAATAATTAGTTAATTAATTGTCTTTCGTAAGGAACCGAACTTTCAAGTTAGGTTATTATCTGAATCGACTGGAATTGACTGACCCTTTTGTTGCGCCCCTGGTATCAAACATCAGTAGATCGCGATATACTGCCGTAATTCGATACTATATGAACATTCATATATGGGGCATCCTTGGTTTGATAACGTGCTCTGATAATATCAAATAAAATTGAAATCGCGATCTACGTCTGGTGGTATAGATAAATTATCGACCAATAACTTCATCCATTCTTATTTAACGATTTCATATACCTTATAGGATGATATGTATCTACTCAACTTTTGAGAAAAGGTTCTCTTAAAATAGCACGTGTGTGAAGTGGCAAAATTTGGACGGGCTCAACTAATTCGGCAATAATCCATTTTTGAACAGGGTTGCTAATTAAGCATTTATCTCTTCTTTATTTTGATTGAAGCCTGAAATGTTTACATGCTTGATTGTTGGGTTTCGGTGTTGATTCAAAGTTAGTGCAATCAATTCTGAAAACAACCATTTTCCCAGCTGCGCTTATTCAGTTAAATGAATCCGATCTTTAAATAAACTTTTCACAATTAATTAAGTTGAAATCGATGGACTGGAAGGTAATTACAGTAACGATCCTTGAAAAATGACTAGTCATCGTAATATCTCTCGTTTTATATATGTATAAAAGGTATATTACTAGGTAAAAACAATCAGCCTTGTCCTAGAAGAACTGCTTATTTCATCAGTTTTGGAAATATTGCCAGAATCCACATTCACCGATATGGAAAAATCACTTTTGAAGATTTAGTTCCAAATATACTGCTTGCCTTCTGACTTTAATTCCTTCAAAACTTCAAGGTAAGGTAGTTTGACATGACACCTCCTTAGGCATGGAGGGCTGGTCAAAGACATATTAGAAGCAGAAACAGGAGTTAGGAGGAGTAGAGGAAGAGCTAGATTAGATTACTACTCGCAAATAGTTAAGGATATGAGATGCTATAGTTTTAGGGAAATGCGAAGATTAGCTCAGGATAGGAAGGAGTGGAAGTGAGTGTCCAACCAGTCTTAGGACTGAGAATCATATGATGATGATGATGATGATGATTTCAACTGCATCAAGACATTTCCATGTATAAAATGCAACACTATATGAAGGCGCAGTCAGCAAAAATTAGGGGATGGGTAGGCGTCATGGGTTCGCGGGACTTTAGTTCTTTAGTAGACGTGGATGGTGGCTGTAAGGCTTGCGAGCGTTAATGCCAACGATTATTTTTAAATTATGATTAGTCATTCATCTATGTAGACCAAAATCTTTTGGGATAAACAGTAAACAATGATGAAAGTCGCATTAAAGTCACGATAAAATTATTTGAAAGTAACCAAAAGTCTCAGATATAAAACTTGTTTTTATATCAGAGTCAATAAAGGCAATTCGTTGGTTATCTTCGTTAGACAAACAAGATTATTATCAGGGAAAACAACATATCATTGAAGCTCCAGTCCTTATATCCCAATTAAGAAAAACCCATTATCGAAATTTATCCGTGACGCAAACATCCTCCTAAAATCATGTCCTAACGTAATACCAAAAGGTATTAAGCTTAAGATTATTGTAACTAATCCCATATTACCCCGCTTATAATACTTGTTTAAGATACATAAACTCGGTAAATCGATGAAACCCACCGTTTCTTGTATTAAAAGTCGCCTTTGTATTTGCGCACTTACTCTCCAAGTTTTTTACCATGAATTGCACTAATTACTTATTATATTTTAATCACATTAATAAATTGGAACATTTAACTGTCATGAACTTTTTAGTTTTCTTTGTTGTTTATTTTGAAATTACGCATATTTTATTAATAACATAAATAAAGATAAAATGAATTGTATCTAAATCTAATATTTCTTTTTACAAAAAAAGGAAATGGAGTTATGTAAAATTTAAATAAGTAAAACTGGAATAAAAAAGTTTCTTAAGCTCAATAGCATACCGACGCTACCAGCTATAGCTTCGGTTTCATCAAGATTGTCTATGACATGCAGACGATATCTAATAAACTCGAAATCGCCATACACATTTGGTAGTTTGAATAAATTACTGATCAATAATTTAATCGGTTCTTATTATTTTGGTTCACGTGCCTATAATGTATATAAGCTGCGCCGTCCATTCAGTGTGACATGCAAATAACTTATCATAATAAGGTTCTTAAATTTGAAATACTTTAGTTAGGTGTATATGCAGTAGATGGCGACATATGTACTGCCATAACTCGATATTATATTAGAATGCTTATAAGGAGCTTCGGTTTGATCGGTGATTTATTGAGACTGTCTATGACGTGCTGATGAGATATAATTAGATATAAATCACAATTCACGACTGGCAATTTTGAATATGTCCTCTATGAATTATATTCCCTATCCATTTTCAGTGAGCTATACGTATATAATTCTCGCTGCGGTTTTTCTATCTCTTAAATAAACAGCAACGTGCACACTTGGATTCTCGCTAAAAAGCAAATGATATGCGAAAGTTGCGGCGAGTCCTACTCTTCTCCTTTTAATTATAGCGATGAAACTAGAAGCTTAAAAGAATGCATTTGTATAAGTGGCTTTTACGAAGCGACCGACAAAAAGCCGGGCTGTGAGCGAACAATAAAAGATTAATAAGATTTCAAACTTACGCCAACCCAGAATTTACGAAATACTAGCGTTATATCTTCCAAAAAAACCAACCGAAAAATGTATAGAGAATGAAAAACAACACTTTTTTAAGAATCAACGTGGTTTATTAATGCAAAGAACATACCAAGATTGTGTGTACGTTACGTAAACTTTTACTATTGTTTAATGTTGGACTGTTCAAAAAAGTTCCTTTAACCATTTGAATTTAATTTATTTAAACACAAAAAAAAATACATAAAAAAATGAATTAAAAAGTTCGACGGTTACTGTGTTACTTATTTGATTCTGCTAAAGTTGTTTTTGGGATTGTGGGCAGTACAGAAAAGTAGAGTCATAACTATCTACAAGTGACCAAACAACACAATCTAAGTATAATTTTATAAGCAAAAATTTCTAGACTAATCTATTATCCTTTACCATTGTATCTATAACAACTATGATTTTATTTGTGCAGCATTTTCAATGAAACATTAACTACCTGCTTACGAGAAATAATTTGCATATTTTTATCTAAAAAATGTATAACATTCTATTTTACTAATATTATATTTCTAACATGCAGGGCAAAAGGTTACATAAAAATGTAGGAAAACAATCGAGAATAGAGATGGAGACAAAAAATTAAAAGTAGCTGATTTTAGGTATTTAGGAAGTCTGATAACACAGGACGGAAGGAGTAGTAGGGATATAAAGCAGAGGATAACGCAGTGTCGAGTCGTCTTCAATAAAAAGCCACTTCTGTGCTCGCGTACGGTTAATTTAGAAATTCGAAAAAGGTTGTTGAAGGTGTATGTTTGGAGCACGGCGCTGTAGGGGTGCGAAACATGGACGGTGGGCGCTACAGAAAAGAAAATGTTAGAAGCGTTCGAAATGTGGTGTTACAGGAAAATAATCGGAATACCGTTCATAGAGAAGATTAGAAATGAAGATGTATTAGAAAGAATAGGAGAACGGAGGACTATGGAAATCAATAAAAAATAAGCAGGGTAGATTAGTAGGACACCTTCGTAGTCATAAAGAACAAATAAAAGACATATTAGAAGCAGAGACAGGAGTTAAGAGGAGTAGAGGTAGATTTAGATTCGTTTATTGTTTACAAATACTTGAGGTTGTGGGATGTTCCAGTTTTAGGGAAATGCGAAGCTTAGTTTAGGATAGGAAAGAGTGAAGGTATGTGTCTAACCAGTCTTAGTACTGACGACCTTATGATGATGACCAATAAATATTTGATGTCTAATTATCTAATAAATATTTCAACCATAATTTTTGTTGCAGGTGAATCTACAGGGGATTCAAGAAACATAAAAAAACGAAGCGAAGGTAAAAAAACCATTTTTTTCTGTTTTAGTCTCAGATTATGCAAAGCTATTTTATTTTTGTGAAATAAGTAAGGTATTTTTTTTTGGCAGACAGAAATAAATTAGAACTCTATCCAAAAATTAAAATAATGTTAATTAATGCTATAAATTACACAAAAGTGCAATTATATATAAAAAACAAACGGTCAACAGTTTTGTTAATTTAGTACCTATGTTGAGACATTATTTATAGAGTTAGTTTAAGGGGAATTTTAAATTTGCTACGGTACTACAAAAAACAAAATGCCAATGGATACATTTAAGATTTTTACTTTCTGAATCCAGAACCTTCTAATTAATGAAGTGTTTGATGAGGGTCTTTGCTTTTATTTACAAAGTTGGTTGGTTGGTTGGATAATCCCGCTTGCTACCCTTGTTTATTTTTAATTAATCCTCTATTGATTTATTAAGCACAGATTTATTATTTAGAACAAGACGTCAATTCTTTTTACAGGTAATGCAATATGCACATTTGTACCTATACACCGTGTGCTTTCTCGAAATTAAACAGTATGGGTCAATAAATACTAAATTGTTTATTATAATTGATACAGTCTTTCTATAGAGAACTTTTTGATGTCTTTCGGTTTTTTGCACCTATAGGTAAGGCAAAATAACCACCAAATATAAAGAGAACATGCGTAACGTGGAACAGTTTTTTTTATACACTTCTATCTGAAAACTTCACTTACTTATCCTTAATCCTATTTTGCCACTCCTTTATAATTGCATGTGATAGGTTCTCAACTTACCACTAGTGTATAGACACATTATCTATCTTTTTCATTTAATACCCCTTTTCATGCAAAATTTTCATGAAAATGCTATACCAAATTCTATAACGCACGGTTTAGTCACAAACCTATAGTATCGTTAATGTTTCTGTAGTTGAAAATATGAAAAATATTTAAAGCATAATATGAGAAGTACGCTATGCTGCATAAAATAAAAATTATTATATCCGATATTAAGTAGTGTCCGCTGTGAGAGGATTCACTACTTATCATCATAAGGTCGTCAGTCTTAAGACTGGTTGGACACGCACCTCCACTCTTTCCTATCCTGAACTAATCTTCACAGGTGTCTTACTGACCTATCTCGCCTATTCCTTATTGACTTCCGTAGGTCCTCTGTTCTCCTATTCTTTCTAACACCTTTTCGTTTCCAACCTTCTCTATCCACGGTATCATCATTATTCGCCTGTAATACCACATTTCGAACGCTTCTAATCTTTTCTTTTTCACCACGTTTCGTACCCGTACAGAGCCGTATTTAACAATCTTTTTCGAATTTCTGTATAAATCGCTCTCGAGCATAGAAGTGACTTCTTTCTATTGAAAGCGACTTGACCCCTGCTATCTTGCTGCTTTATTTACTACTATAATTCTGAAAATTGCAACTAATATTCCATTTACAAAATAATGGTATCTCATTTTACGCTTTATTGCTTTGCGGATTTTTCTCGGTGAGTTACGATTGATGGAATTATTCTTGTTGAGACTTTCATATTTAACGTAAATAAATATAGCGTCAAGAGACACCCTGCGAAATATCTTTGGAATTTAGTTACCGCGTCTATAAAAATGCGCGTATAAATCGGAGCGGCACGTATAAAAATTCCGTGATTTTACTGAGCCCATTTTACTGACGGATGTTTTCTATTTCCTGTTTTATGATATTACGTTGACTGGCGGGGAAGATCCGTGTTGGCATATAAAGCGTCCTGTTTACGACGAAGCACGTCGCATCATTTTCAATCTATTCAGTAATTCCTAGTTAGTCGTAATGGACGTCCAGCCCTTTACTGGTAGTATCCTCATAAGAACAAAACTCACTGCCAGTGGCGCCCAATCTGACATTGCCCTTAACATGTTTCCTGAAATTAATTCACCAAATTATTTTCACAAAACGTTCTTAACTACATTATTATTAAATAAAATTTAGGAAACTAATTACCATTAATAATTTTTATGTAATGTTTTATGGAGTACGTAGAGAATTAATTATTAGGACGGGAGTTAGCCAAGGGATGATATAACAGTATTAACATCTTGCAGGAAGGAGTTAGAAATAGCTTTAAATAAAATGGAATCAGGCGAATAATGAGGATACCGCTGATAGAGAAGGTTTTAGAAATGAAGAGATATTAGAAAGAATAGGAGAACGGAGGTCTCTATGGAAATCAAAAAGTAATAGGCAAGATAGTTTGGTAGGACACCTTTTTAGGCATGGAGGGCTGGTCAAAGATGTATTAAAAGCAAAAACAGGAGTTAAGAGGAGTAGAGTTAGACCTAAATTAGATTACTGTTCGTAAGTGGTTGCGGATGTGGGATGTTCTAGTTTTAGGGAAATGCGAATATTAGCTCACAACAGGACAGGGTGTAGGTGTGTGTCCAACCAATTTTAGGAGTGACGACCTTATGATGTTGGTGAGTTACTATTTAAAGCCTTATCGGACCATCTTTTGTTTTATTTTATTTATTTTACCACCGCCACTGTTTATTTCTGTAACTGTTAGGAAACTCCGATCTGGTTGATCCGTCAACCTAAATTAGAATGTATACATGTTTTTGTCGCTCCTTTTATTCCTTCTCCATTGCCATTTCGTCCATTGCGATTCATGTTTTCGCTCCGATATCGTCAAATGATCTAATATTTAAATCAACAAATTGAGGGCGAACGAGCTGGGATCTACTTGACCTTATCGATTTCACATTTTGCCTCATAAATTTGATGCCATGAAAGTAAAATTTAATGTTACTACGAAAAAGAAACGAAGTCGTTGTCATTTGCAGGGTGTAAAAAAATCGATACGACACCAGTAATGTATTATTGCAAATTCAGTGTGCTGAATAAAAATTATGAAATTGGTTTATGGTTATTTTGAAAAGTTCCAGGCCTCACATTTTTAGGTCTTTAATTCTTTAGCCATTTATCATCTTTCTATTGATTGCAAAATGAGAGAGATGGTCGAAGTTAGTAATTAATCATAAATTAGTTGTGTAAAAATGCAATCGCGATTGGTACGGTTTGGCAATTAAGCCACTTTTTTATGGCATTCGTCTTTAATTGTCTTCAAAACTTTAATAGATATAGCTTATCGATTTTTGCATTAAAAACAGTTGGTAATATTAAGAGTCATAACAACTGTACTTAACTGTGTCTGTTCGAAAAATCCATAAAATCATACCGTTAACCGTTATTTAGAAGAGTCCCAAAAAAATTGCAGGTTTGTTGGCTTAAAAAAGAAATTAGATACGGTTTATGTTGTGTAATAGAAAGAATTTCATTTCACTTGTATTTTTAGAGAAAAATACCAGCATTAAGTACTAAAAAGTAGCAGTAAAGATACCTATGCATAAAAAGTATGTCACCGTGAAAACAATTGATATTATCAAAGCTCAACTATGCATGTGTATTCTTCTGCGCAGAAGCCCATGCGAGCCTACAAAGAAGTGTGAAAAACCCATGAAGTAAAATATGCGGATTACATAAAATTTATCATTATCGTCTTACAAATTGATAAAAAAGAAGTCTTGTTCTTTTATAACATGCACCCTTATGAAGCATTTGCCCCTGTCGTCTCGACATAGGATATTAGAATAAGCAACTGATTGTAATGTAAAGGGGAACAGTATAACAAACCAGCAAAGTCTCCGGGATGAAATATTTGAATGAACCTACAGAAAGATAATTTTAAAATTACGTAGTATTGTTTGAGTTCAGAAATGAAACTAGTAACAACAAGTTGATTACAGAAAACAAAAATTACAAGCGTCGAGATGCATTTGAAAAAGAGTCAAATATCCTATCAAAACAACCATTTCGACGCCTTTGTCTTACGCCATTTATACCGTGGTGTAAACAGAGCGTCTAACTAATTAGGACAAAAAGTCAGGTTCAGTCAGTTACCTCGTTTCAGCCATGTAATTTTCTCATTCTATATTCAAATGTGATTCTAGATAAAGCGGTCCACAGTTATCGTTAGTAAGTTCGTAAAGTTCCACGACTACATTACCTCTTTCGACCAGAATTTCGCGCTGATTTAATTAAAAATTTACACATGGGAACGTCACCTTTGTCTTGTATCTACATCCACATCACTAGCAGATACATATCACCTTTACACTCATTTTAAACCAAAATGAATTGAACGTCCATTGTATTAAATAAGCCCTTTGAATACCCCGAGGTGTTTATATATACACACACACATACACTACTTAAATGAATAACATTTCAGTAGAATACGTTATATGAATGTATATTTTAGGAGGATAATACAGTTAATATAAAACATAACTGGTGCACGTGATATTACGTTACTAAAGTGAATTCTCTTCACTCATCATAGATCATGCTATTTAACAAGTGTAGTAGAGTACGTCTTCATAGTTTCCCAGCCATATATATAGATGAAAGTAACTGGATCTTACTCATAAGTTGTTTTATACATTGTGGGTTATGTAAAATATGTTTTAAAACTTGAAAGAATAACATCATCACGAACCGCATCTGTAACTATTTCTGAACAGTAGTCTAATCTATGTAGGTCTTCCCTTATCCCGCATTAATCTTCCTTCTGCTGTTATAAATAAATTGATGTATATTGAGGTTATCTGGGATACCGTGGATAAAGAAGATTAGAAATGAAGAGGTATTAGAAAGTATAGAAGAATAGAGGACTCTATAGAAGTCAATAAAGAATAGGCGAGATAGGTTGGTAGGACACCTTCTCAGGCATGAAGGTCTACTCAGAGACATATTAGAGAGTAGAGATAGACCTAGATTAGATTACTGTTTAGAAATAGTTAAGGATGTGGGATGGTCTAGTCTTAGGGGAATGCGAAAATTAGCTCAGGATAGGAAGGGCGCAGCGGAAAAGAAAAAATTAGAAGCGTTCGAAATGTGGTATTACAGGCGAATGATGAGGATACCGTGGATAGAGAAGGTTAGAAATGAAGAGGTATTAGAAATAATAGGAGAACAGAGGACTCTATGGAAGTCAATAAAAAATAGGCGAGATAGGTTGGTAGGACACCTTCTCAGGCATGAAGGTCTAGTCAGAGACATATTAGAGGCAGAAACAGGAGTTAGGAGGGGTAGAGGT
>NW_020439271.1:599825-622269 GCF_000699045.2 Agrilus planipennis
AAATAAAATACATTTAATTTTTTAATGAAAAAATTAATTTGGTTGTAAAAAATGCGCAATAAAGAAATGAATATTGCCATTTTGCCGGGATACGACGCTGTTATTACATTTTGGTCAAAATACTTACCTTGTAATAAAATTTCCTAATGTAGGTGCCGGCGCGTCGTCATAACTTTCAATTGAATTTTCCTGCACTAATAGAGTCGGAGAGGCCTGTCAAAAGATTGGAAACGGTATATTTAATTTTCTCAAGTCTCTCTAAGACCCAACCAAGGGCGAAACGTAATATAAGAAAAGCTCCACAAAAAAGTAAATCTTAATTTCGCCGTCAACTATATTTCTTTTGGAACCTGTTATAATTTCAGAAAGTATTTTCCCCCATTAAACGTACACGTAATAAATTATGGAAAGAAATGCAAGACAGTTGTATTCATGCTAATAACAAAATAAACAACCACCTTATCATAATTATAAAACTGATTAGGCCAACGATGGTAAACATCCACCTCTACTACCTCGTATCAATTTAAAACATTTCACGTCTCTTAACTATTTCATAACAGTAATTTAGTATTCTAAACAAGATATTTCTCTGCCGCTTTTTACTCCTGTTTCTACTTCTTATATGTGTCCAATTAACCTTTCATGTACATGTCTCAAAAGTGTCCTAGCATTATCTCTACTCAGTACTATCCACATATTTATATCAGTTTCTCATTATGAAGATATTTCTACCTGAACAGTATTTGCCAGAAAATACGTTAATTAGGGTGAGCTCCGCAAATGTCCCACTTTAATGACAGGTTCGCAAACGTCCAGATTCGCAATTGTCCATCATTTAATTGTACTCTATTTACTTGTTTTTAGGATTGTATAGAATTTTTAGGAATGAAAACTAGAATCATCATGATCATAAGGTCGTCAGTCCTAAGACCGATAGGACGCGCACCTCCATTCTATTCTATCCTGAACTAATCTTCGAATTTCCCCAAAACTAGAACAACCCACATCCTTCAATATATGTGAACAGTAATCTAATCTAGGTCTACCTCTACCCCTCGTGACTCCTTTATCTGCCGCTAATATGTCTCTGACTAGACCTTCATGTCTGAGAAGGTGTCCTATCAACCTATCTCGCCTATTTTTCTCTATCCACGGTATCCTCATCATTCGCCTGTAACACCACATTTCGAACGCTTCTAACCTTTTCTTTTCCGCCGCGCCCACCGTCCATGTTTCGCACCCGTTCAGCGCCGTGCTCCAAACATACATCTTTAACAACCTTTTTCGAATTTCTAAATTAACCGTTCGCAAGCATAGAAGTGACTTCTTTTCATTGAAAGCGACTCGGCCCTGCGCTATCCTCTACTTTATATCCCTATAACCCTTCCGTCCTGACTTATCTGACTTCCTGTATACCTAAAAACAGCCACTTCTTGTAATTTTTTATATTCTATCTTTATATTCGCTCTTTTTCTACTTTTTCTTCCCTTGAATACCAGCATTTTTGTTTTACTTTTATTTATTTTCATACTATACTGTTTTGTCAATACCGCTTCCATTTTATTCAAATCTATGTCTAACTCCTTCTTGCTGGATGCTAATTGTGCCATATCATCTGCAAAGAAAAACCACAATAACATTTTTATATTATTTATTCAATTACATAGCGTACAATGGATACTAGCGGTAAAATGAAAAAGAATATTCTTATAATCAGGCTCTGTTAACATCCGGTCTAAAATTCGCGATAAACTTAATTAAAGAACGGTTTAAAGTAGTTAGAAAAGTTGGTTTGTTTAGATTTTCATGGATACGTCCTTTGTCCGAATGTAAGCAGTTTCGCTTAAGGCGGCGAGTTTGTTAAATGAAGTTTGCGTTTACAGTCAGTAAAAAGAAGACCGATCCTATAAGAAGGAAACTCGTAGAAATTCAGGACATCGTAGAAATAAAACAACTGAAGACAATTATTTCGTTCGAACGCCTGAAGAATATTTATAACGTGATTTTCGATGGCTTGTGAATTCGTACGAAGTCCCAACTGCGCGAAACTTTATATAACTTGATTTTGTTCAGTTGTTGTATGCCTCTTAAAATCACTGTCCTTTTTTTAAGAACGAGTATAACAAATACATTTTTATAGAATTACAGACAGTTAGTCGAACTTTTAAAAGAATATACCCAGGTGTGGATTGAGCATATGGTTACAAAATTTGTGTCAATATACCCTTAACAAATAAAGACATAATGTGTAAATGTGATCAAAAATGTTCGATCGATGTTCAAAAAGAACAAAAAAAATAAGTAGCTTAATGCTTGGTATATTTCTACAAATCATAAAAGTTTGGGATTTCTGATTTTTCCGAAAGCACTCCATCACTTCGTTATTTTGATGGAATGACCCAATTTCATTAATTTATTTAAAAGGCTTATCGGCAAACGTAACTTTTATAAGAGCAATTTACCCTAAAAACTAATTTTTTAAAAGTTATAATTAATTTAGAAGAGCATTCTAAGGAGACGGAGCCCTGAGGTCTGCTACTTTCATTAGAAAAACGATCGACCTTTTTTAGTTCCCGAGACAATTAGTTGATATTAGATCCGTGTTGGCATATAAANCGATCGACCTTTTTTAGTTCCCGAGACAATTAGTTGATATTTTTACTTAAATTTTCACCTTGAATTACTTTTAACTTGACAAATATCAGATTTAGGAGAATTAAAAAAGTAACTTCCAAATTTAATATTATTCTTTTTAAGAGAATAAAGAAAATTGGATCATTCTATTTAATGAAATAATTAAAAATAAAAATTTAATACAATTAAGCACTTAATGGTGCGCATATTAAATAAAATACCCTGTATTAATACACATAAAAAATTATCTTGTGTTTATTAGATAATGATTACTGCTGATAAACAATAAATCTTGAATTTGTGCTAATTAGAAAATCAAACAAACCAAACGAGTAGGTTCACAGTAGGTTAGTCGTCAGGGCACCAAAAGGTCGCAACGGAAATATTATAGAGAAAGCTGGAAATTGGTTGAATCGCTTCGTTTTCACTTCAAAATGAAAATCCTGGCGTTTTATCTTCGACGAAGTCTGCGTTCGTAGCCGTAATGGACAAATTTTTGAAAAAAGAAAATATTTTCACTAGCTAACAGTTGAATTAATATACACAAATATGTTAAATGAATGTTTGAATCATTGGACAACAATTGTCCAGTGCGAATTCACATCGTAAAATATTCTGTATCTTTCAAATCGTTTATTATCTTTTTAAAAAATGAAGTGATAGGTTTTCCAAGAGAGGACAAGATCTACTTTTTCATCTACTGTTCATTGCTGATAACTGTCTTTTTAAAAAGTGATTGACTTTCGTAAAGATACAATGTCTTAAACCAATCTGGATTCAGCGAATAAAGAGGTCAAGTTGGCACAATGATTTTCTCATGAATGCAATCTTCTTACTGGGACCGAACAATTAGTTGACTAGTCATCAGATGAGGTTTTACTTTGATCTATATTTTACTTCTCAAACTTTTGTCTCTGAAATCATTCACCCATTCAATTTATTGCATAACTTTTACATATTGTACAAACGTTGTACGTTACACGCCAAATTAATATTATGCAACTAGTTAAATTGGATCGTGATTTTGTTGATGAATAAAAATTCACCTTTTTAATTAAAACATTTACTGGAACTCCTATTCTAATCAATAAAAACTAAACTTCAACGTCTAAATTAAAACTATCAAAATTCGTCCGACAATGGAAACTATTTTGGATGGTTACTGGATGCAAAACTTACTTGATTGAAAGATGAAATGTGAATGTTGATTGTTTAATATTACCATGCAACTATATCTACAAACAGGTAAACTGGTGAATATTATTCTAGCGGGGGTGAATAACTAGAAATTGAATATAACATAGAATATGGAAAGCCCTATCATTAAATGTGAGCACAATCGCCATACAACATTTCTTTCTAGTATATAAGGGTTCTGTGAATACCCAGGTAAACTGGTCCGGCCTCACTAACTTAGACACTAATTAAAATTGCAAATATGAATTTAAATTAAAAATATTTCATGTACAAAAAAAGAGAAAAACTTAAGACTTTACACATATTAATGATGAAAAGTATGTAGGTTCCGATTAGTGGCACTAAGATATTTTCAAACTATACCATACAATAATGACATTAACGTTAATACAAACATAGGTATTATAAGGTGACCTTTTACCTATACTAAAGGAGATTAATTTTTATTAGTTTTGCTCCATTTTGAAAAGATCAATTTTAACTCTTACATCCATCAAGAGATAGAAAACTTTAAAAAAAGAAAAGTAATAGTATGTAACTTTAATATATGTAATTTTTCTTTAACGGTATTGCTTACTGATTTTCAATAAAACTTCCATTGTGTCTGTTAAGTTCGTGCCGACTTCCGTGTACTAAATCTGTCTATTTTTAAAAGAATTAAAAGTTTAATACAAGAAATTCTACTCAAAAGGCTCATGCTCAAGTGTTTATCTTTGCTGAAAACAAAGGAAAGTCAACAAGAAAGAGTATTTACGTAAAAGTTTTCAAGATTCAGCATTTTCTCTACCTTTATGCATTGCAATTGCATAAAATACAAGAGGATGAAGATACCTATATGGGAAAACATTTTCTGCGAAATTGAATTTCTATTTCTTCTCATTCATGTCCAAACGCTTATAAACATTTTTGAAACGTAAGCACAGCTTTCTAAAAATTTGTTTGTTTTTTACATATTAGTCTTTTTTCTCTAAAGTGATATTTTAGGCAAGTATTTATTTTAGTATCTACATCTTGTTTTAAAATTTCACATTAGTTTTATTATCAAGTATCTACGTCTTGCTAATATATGCGTTGCAATGTAAAAAGATTGAAATTTACATTTTGATTAATGCTGTTTGAAAATAAAAATAACTATTTTTTGTTATTATTTTGTTTATGTTGTGGTGTAAAGGCTCTAAACATAAATACGAGGAAAACCGACACGCTGTGCCAGATCTTGATAGTTGAAATTTGCCGTTTTGATTATATACCTTACCAACTGTATGTAATATTGCTCGAATACAGTGATGTATAGAACCGAGTTATCAGTGCCTACCCTGTTGCGAATACTAATTGTACCTTGGCATGTGTTTCGCATAATAATCAAGAGAATAATTTCCGCGGGGTAAATAAGTTACGTTTTACGTCTTCCAAACTGAAATGGTTCACGATAAAATTAAACAAAAAAATTATTTCTAGAGTAAAACAGAGCAACCGTACAGTAGACTAAGTAGGCAATGAATCGCTCCCCCCCCCCATTCTAAGATTTAATTAATAAGTTATTATTATTATAAGGTACACTGAATAAATCTAAAGAAAATTATGAAATTTTGCCACTTTGAATTAAAATTGATGGTCGCCCACCTTTGCTTGTTGCTATATTGAATTGGTCGTCAAAATTAAATTTGCTTTTCAATGTCTAATTGTAATATCTATAGTACATAGTAGACGTCACAGCGGCAATTTAAAATCATTGGACGCGATTGGTCAGTTTCGAACGCCACATTGTCGATTTTATTCGTGATTGGATTGGTTCTTTTAAAGTTAATATCATACAATTCTGTTCAGTACCCCTCTGCAAGCAGCAAACATTGTATTGATATCAATAAAGCTATTGAACCGTCCTCGTAGAATATATAAAGTTAATTTATGACGGCTTACAAAAAATATCAGTAGTTTAGGTAAATCAAGGGAGTGAACCTACTGTATTGAATCTTTATACTGTTACCGAACTACTGAAATGTAATATATTTTCGTACTTGAGTTAGAGCGTTTTATTTTGTTTTGAATTTGTTACAAAAGCTTTGAATGATTTATTTGTATCTTTTAAGTATTAATGTTACATCATTAATATATGAAACAAGATATTATTGCTGCAAGTAATAAGCAGAACCAGACTGAGTAGCCTTGAATCAACTTATTGATTCTAGTCTTGCATTTGTAGTTTTAGTTTTATGCCGGCATTACTCATATTCATGGTCTTGAACAATGTGATGATTTTCTTGATATTGCTTGCAGCCCTGCAGCTTTGCTTTCTAACAGGTACCTTGCAGTGATCGACAGGTAATGAATAAATATTCAACACAGTTATAATCAGTAACGAACAGTTCATGAGGTAATATTTATTAAATCTTGCAGACGGCAATCAAGAAATTTATGAATAAAAATTCAAAACATGCATTATAATTTTATGTCGTTTGATGTCGTTAAAGATACCGATATTGAGTTGTTTTAAAGTGTATGTGTTAGCATGTGAGAACACAAAATAACCCGTTAATTAACTAAATTACAGCCGTTAAATGTACCCATGTATTAACCCTTGGCGTGATTTATAGATTACATTTAATGGTTTCATAAATCATTAGGCAGCGTGCACGATATCATCTTAATTTCAAACCACCTACAGCTTTTCTTCAGACAGTCTTTGCAATAAACGTTGCCAAGAGAGGTAGGCAGTATTCAGGGCCGGATTAAGGTGATAGACCCGCAGTGACATAGACTAGGGCATTCATGATCAAGCAATTATTCAGTATATGGAATGCGATAAAGTAATGTCTTTCTAAAAAAAAGCTGAAACACGAAACAGATGGGGTGGTAAGACCCGCCGATAGATAGCGCTATTTAGTTTTAATAAACGCTGAAGTATAGAAAAATTGTTTTTCTGGTGCTTGGTATATTTTAGTATTGCATTATATCTAAGTTTATGAATTTTATCCTCTTTCAATGAACATTCCACTCGCTACAATAACAGAAAAAATGTCAAAGACCCCACTGTTTTGGATACAACATCCGTCATATTATTTATATCCACATAAAATGTAGCCTATGTCACCCGGACCATAATATCTAATCGATTAACAACTCATTCATCAAAATCAGCTCAGTAGTTTAGACACTATGGTGAAACATGCGTATCTAAAAGTAGACTGCTAATATAGTTACCCTTTGTTTTGGCTTTGTCCGGGTCTGGTAAAAATGTATGATATAAATAATTTTCTTTATAATTTCAGTTTGGTAATTGTGGTGGGTTAAAAATTATCAAGTATTTTAACTCTAAAAATTTAGAAATTTATCAGAAGTTCCCCCTTGTTCACCAAATAAATAATTCAAAATTTTGAAAATTATTGAACAGTACAGTTGATACAAATTAAGAAGTACACGACTTCTTTGTCATGTTGATAATAAAAATGCAGAAGACTTATTTTTATAAAAAAAATTAGGTAGGTGTCCAATAAAATTTCAAGTTAGCTCACTGTTACGGAAATACAGTCAACAAACCGATTCATAAATGAACTGCAACTTCAAAAATCGAACATTGATATTTACATCTAGATTTCCAGTTTTTGTTTTATTCTGTGGATGATGCTTACACAGGGGTATACACATTACACGTGTTTTATTTGACAGTTGTAACGTTGCCTGTTATGTGTATCACGTAATTCAATATGAGCATAAAAATGATGTCCGAACTTTAGATGCTTTATCAGATTAAAAATGTCCATAATGATTAATTGCAACGACACGTTCACCTATACGTGCCGTTTACCTACCTTCAAAAAAAAAAAAAAAAATGATCGCAGCACATGACCGTTCATGTAGCGATTACATGATAAATGTAATCAAATGAACAGCCTCGGCCCAAATTAAACCTTCCCCGTCGAATTGATCGTCTCCCTGAAATGTAGGTCGAGCAGTAGAGCAGATTATTATTTGATGGGTTTATTTGGATGTGACACGAAACGATTAATGCACCTTTTTAATTATCTTACCTACCTCCACGACGCCATATTATAAATCTTATTTCTCTTAATTGGATGTGCGCGGGGAAAAATATAGAAATAGCTGCTCAGGTAATGTAAAAAGTAAGTAAGTAATTTGTAAATTAAAAATGTGCGTGCCACAATTTTAAAATACTTAGTTAAGTACGTAATTAACGTACGTATCTCTACGAAAAGGAACAATGGTTTCAATATAATGAAAAAGATGAATGTGTGCTGGGACACATAGTAGAAGTGAAACTTCAACGGACAAGTGGAAAAACGAATCGCAACAAAATTGTTACTTCAAGTTTTACAGGTAGATTGTTAATCTATTTGTCCAATTTGAAAACCTGACCGTAAAGTAAAAATTTTTTCCTGTTTTCAAATTGGACAAGTACATTAACAATCTGCCCGCAAAATTTGAAATAAAAATTGTAAAAAAAACAACAGCTGAGCACAGCACACACCACCGGGACTCTAGCGGACTCCTTGCTCTCCGCTCGGCTGCACATTATATCCATCTAATACAGCCGTTCTTTTTTTTCGCCGCTGCCGCCTCACCACGCGATATTCGTTTGTAAAGAAGTTTCACTTCAAAAAAACAATTAAAGTCCGAAGCTGGTTCTCGCACTGCTCGACACTAAGTTTGTTACTATATTTAAGTGATATATTTAAGTCCTCAAAATTGTCGGAAAATTTATCCAGGTTGTTATAAAGGAAATTGATTGTAATGCTCATATTTGAACCCAAATGTTTAAGGGTTTACTAACATCTATTGCGCTAGTTCCTCATAATTGTTCGCTTTGGAGTTATCCATGAACTTCTTAATCGACGCAAAGCTGCATCAAGCAGCAGCTTTAACAGTCGTCGTGTGTTTTGTAAAATTAGGATTCTTAATATAAAATACTCGCTTTTAGCTTTTCCGTATTCAGCCTAAGGAGCGATCTGCAAAATGTATTGAAGTCCTAACTTGATATGGAGTAGTGGGAGAATTATATTATTCCAGTTTTTCACCATTCCTGTAGTAATATTTTGTCTTATTGGCCAATAAATCTTATTCCAATGATTTTTCTTCGTCCTACTGTTCCACGATCAGATAAAACCAGGATGTTTGGTACAGGTACTCGTTTTTCTACCCAAGCAAGTTCACCTTTTTCAAATCCATATAAACAGAAAACTGATGTTCATCATAGCAGAGTTTCTGCAATACTAGCCTACTATTTTCATATTCATCCTTAAATTTTGTTAAATGGGCAATAAAAATCGATGCATATTGGTTTCCATTGTGCAACAAAACACTTTAAACTTCTAGTGAAACGAAGTCCGGAAACGTTGTTACAATAAACGATTTCTTTATCTTCACTGAAGGAAGGAGCAAGCTTCATCTGTCGTATTCTATAAATTGTTATTTTTATACCTAGCTTTAGACTTCTTTTATTTTATCGTCTTCTAAAAAGTGCGGACTGTGATTAAATTTCTTAAAAATTGGTAGTATATATTATCTCAAAAACTAGGGCATGTGTGGGAAAACTACTTTTATTTTTTAATTCAGCAGACCCGAATAACCCTAAATTCATTTGAAAATACTTGACAACAAATTTTTTTTTAAAATTACCATAGTAGTTGGAGTGCTGGGCATTCCATCAGTCTTATCCGGAATATGGACAAGTTTTGCGAGACCTAAATTAATAAAACAAATATCTTTATCATGATTAACAAATAATGGATTCGATACTTATTTTGCTACTTATAGTTCTACTTGTTATTTAAAAAATCGCCTTTGTCTTCTGTTATTCTACTTTTTAACATAGAAGCGTTTTTGAACGATAAAAAAATACTGTTGTGGTTGGAATTTTAATTAAGCTTCTAGTTTGCACGTCACAAAATTAGTCTTTATTGACACGTAAATACCTTGTTGCCGGCAAACTTAACAGAATGTGTGCTACTCATAAAATCTGTGTCAATCGTTTTTAGTGTTTTAGTTTTCAGGAATTAGTTGTTACTTGTTAAAAAATATCTCGCTCACATTAAACCCTTTCAGGTATCCGATAAACAGTCAAAAAACGATATTTCAAGATACTGTTGTATCTAGACGATTTTTTTAGATCATTTAAACCACTAACTATTGGGAAAACCAGCGGTGTTGCTATTGCAATAACGCAAATTCTGCCATCTGTTGGAACAAATAAGTATTGCTCAGGTATGCGAAAAAGTAAAACCGTTAATTTCAGTACGTTTGATAACGATTTCTAACCCAAATTGTTCAGATACTAAAAGAGCTATACTTACTTGACTTGTACTTTGATACAAATCTTGTTTCAGCAGTAATGACCAACTGTCAAAGAACTTTGCTTAAAGATTACTTTTACTAATCGCAAAACTAACAAACTACACGGTCTTCGTCCAGTTAATAAACGGTTTCTATTACAAAATTGGGTCAGTTAGTGATTAATTTGACATGAATTCTCGTTAATCCTTGATTGCTCAAAAAGTTCCGAACCCCCAAAGGTCAGCTGGACACGCTCGCAACTTCTTCCTATCATGAACCGATCTTCACACTTCTCGAAAACATTATTTATGAACAGTAATATATGGGTGGGACACTCAAAATTGGCATAATACTCATTAAAACTGTCGGGGTTATTTTCTTCTTTGCGCTTGCTAACATTACGCCTACTTTTATTCACGACAGACGTTGTAGGGAATAACGTAAACACAGAAAAGAGATGTCAGTTAGGAATTGCAGCGGACAGTAATAAATAAAAAGGAATAATATTACACCAATTGATGTGTAACAGAAAGAGGTGCAGACGAGCAGGATTTGAGCATATTCCAAGCATCGGACTTTAAAGAAAATTCAACATTCTCACGAATTTAGGAAAGCAACACGCTTGTTTAAAGATATAATTCCAATCGACCGAACCTGATCTTTGCTGCACCGCCAAAAAAAAAAAGAGAAAGTATGTGCTCCTAGGAATAAAAATAATAATCTTTTTTCAAATATTTACCCCAATAACCTTATATTTTTAGGCTTTGATACCTTAGCATCGGTCATTCAGTTTGATGCGGTCAAATTTCCTTTTGCCGCTTTGTGGTTTTCCGTTTAGGCGTATAATCGTTCTAGAGACCATTAATCATGGAAAAATACTTAAGAACATATATATATATATTTCTTCCGCCGAAAAAAAAATATTCGTTGCGAACCATTTTTCACGTGGCTTTCTGGTATTCAATGAAAGGCAGCGAAAGATGTTTGAAATACTTGGAGGGCGCAGAGTATGAGGCTGATCGTGAGTCTGCTGCATAATTCAAAGAGGAACATGACATTCGTTGGGTGCGTTCGTGGCTGCTTCTTCTTATTATATGAAAACGACGAACACTATGCAAAGAGAATAAACTTTAAAGGCAGCCGTAATGGCTTTCTGATGTGGCTGCAACCGTGGAGTGCAGGTTTACGTCTTTTGCCATTTCGACTTATATCTACCTGAAGCATCTACCGGGTGAATATTTGGGATATTGAAGGAAAACAAAATATCTCTTTGAGTAAATGTAAGATTTCCGGGACGTACTTCATAAGACGTTAAATAAGTCCATAAAGTGGAAGTGACAGGAAATCAATTCTGAGCAAATAATGGAAGCATTTATTCAAATACAAATCTAACATAAAGTAGTATCTTTTTGACTGAAATTTCGATGCTTGAAGAGTTATGGTAGACATCTTTTTCAACAATCGGTGCTTCCATTTTTATATTAATTTATTATGCAGTAATTTTAACATCATCAAAACCTCAGACATTGTGTATTTCTTCTTTAGTTTACATATATGAACTCAAATGTTCCAGAATAGGTAATAATACGTACTATTTATGTAAAGTAAGAAAACAGAATTTTTCAACCAGTGGCGTAACGTGCCTTGGAGGGGCCTTGTATCAAAAATAGTTGGGGGGGGGGGCAAATGAAGGGTAAATACTTCTCACAAAAGAAACAAAATACTTGCATTAGATTAAAATAATTATTTACTGATTATTGCTTCCTCGTAGAAATTCAGCTAGCCAAACAATCCAAATGAAATATACACTATTCTTGCCTTTTTCTCGGTAAACTGATTTATTAAATCATCTATACCTGAAGACGATTTCAGTTTTTCTAAAATTTCTAACCCTGGAAAAAAAGAGATTACTTTTTTGACTTTTGTCATTTCTGAAATGAAAACTCTATAGGCAGGTATGACAGTATTTTTATATGTTTTTTCCCTGGAAGCACAAGATTAAGTGACATTGAGGATAACATTTTACTAATTTTTGCTTACATACGTTAGGGGCCTCTGTAGCCCGGAGTTACTTTTCCGATTGAATTCCTAACAAACAATTTTTCTCAAGGGTACACCTGCAAGACTGTGTTTTCATAAAAGCTGGACTTCAGACAATATTTAGTACTTTACAATACATAAACTATATATATTTTGTATTGTATTAATTTGTTTTTGTTTCCGTATGAGAAATAGAATACTTATTTTCTATAAAAGATATCTGGTATGTTGTTTACAAAAATTAATTGAATTTCCTGTAATAGGGCAACTTTTTCAACATTTTATAATTTGTTTTCCATAACTCTGACAATGTCCCGCGCAACTTCAGACGAAACGGGAACATTTTCCTTAATCAGAATCATTAATTTGATATTAAAAAACTTTTTTAAACTAGTATATTTCCAGGAGCTACTATTACAGCTCTCCGAAGAACTTACCTAAATGTTTTATTATGTATTTAACAAACACTTTTTATTTGAAATGTATTCAATGTACATATATAACAGAAGAAAGGTACCTACTTTTCGTTGTATATGTATGTATACTCATGTCAGTGGTCCATTTTTACTTGGCGCACGTATCTGCTAGAAATTTACTGCAAGGACTTCAGTGTTCGGGGAATTTAGACGAAGCCGATATTTATATTTAGTTTCAAGTCTGGGAGTTTGCACTTCTTAGCCTGTTACAACGGAAATCGTGTAACAATTATTGCTAAAAGGAGTTTTCTTATTTTAAGATTAAATTTAACAATTGATATGAGGACATGATCATGGCAAACAATTTGACTCTATTAATTCTTTAAAGTTTTTAGTTTTTTTTCTTGTTGAAAGAGGATACTAATGATATATTCAGTGACCTTCTGACATTTTGATAACATTGTAAATTATCTCATAATCGTCAACTCTTTAAAGTAATTAATCAGTCACAACGTTTATTAACTTTGGAGAATCTTTAGTCGCTTTTCTTGTAATTTTCTCATCAATATCCAAACTTTGCTTCTTCTTGACATTATTGAGAAGTTTCATAATGTAGTCAGTCGTCCTTGGTGTTTGACTAATTACCTAAAATCGCTCGAAAGTGATGTGACGATAGCACTTTCCACTTGGTTCTAATGCTTTGTCAACTTTACCACTATCGACTATTGACTTTCGATAATTAAATTAAAAAAATGTATAAGTAGGTACAAAGGCGCGAAAGTATTACGTTAACACCTGCCCCTGAAAATATCTAACTCCTATATTACGTCCTTTTTAGGGTTCCGTAGGCAAACTACAAATGCGAATCCTTATAATTTTGTCATAAAAAGTCCCAGTTTTTTACCCATACTTTTTGCTTGTAATAGCTTCATACGTATAATCGATAAGAATCAAGTAATTAATTGATTAGCTCGATATCGTTCGCCTCAATTTTCTCAGTAAATGTATTTTCCAGCTTGTTTCGTGTATTTTTACTTGACCGACGTTCGTTTGTTCATATTGTTTGCTTATTTTGTTGTTGTGTATGCATCGTTTTCATTTTATATACCTAATAATACACAGCGAAATAATTTTAATTCTGCGTTGGAGCGGAAGATTTGTTACTGCCGGCTTACGTAAGAATATTCGCCGAAGTTAATAAAGCATTTCCATTGTGCCTTTATATTACAATGTGCTATAATTTATTTACATTGTAGACATCCAACGAAAACGTTAATTATTTCACTCCACGGTTCGCTTACTTGAAAACAAACGCTTTCTTATTGTAATATTTTCCATGAACACCATAGAAAAAAATATTGTACAAAGTGAACCATTGTGTAGATATTTAAGTGTATACGTATTATATCCCCTTGGCCTTCGAGGATGGCTAAATTCTAGTTTCTGCATAAACCTAATTGCAGTTCAGGAATATACTTAATCTTTTGAATTCAGATCTTTTGTGTAATAACGGAGCAGCTTAGGAATATAATCTCGTTTACGAGACTAAGCCGAAATGAAATGTTCGTTACCTGCGTTCACTAATAGCAAGAACGGATATTAGTGTTATATTAATCGTGGTATTAGTCAAAGAACTTTATTGTTCGTTCTAGCTAATCGTTTATATTATGTAATCCTTGTAAATGGGGTGTTCGAAGGTTTCTTTAGAAAAATGAAATACCTTCGGCGTTCAAATTTTATGTAGTATGCACTATGATCAATATTCTGGAAAACTTGAAGAGTAACATCTGGATGTACCATAGAGTGCATCTCGTCATAGCATCACAACGTAGGGGATGTAAAAAGTGTGCACAAAAAGTACCATAATCGTCAATGATTAGGAACAACTACCGCGTTGTATTATCGACTTTCGACGAAACACACATACCTATTCGTGACCTTCGCAAATCTTCGCTGATCCTTAGACAAGTCAATTGTACGTAATTATTAGCAGAAATCTGCACTCGTTAGCGTTCAGTTGGCAAAGTATTGCCACAAAACACAAAAATAAATTGAATGTGGAAAAATCAAATAAAAACCAATGTATTCACATGCAGAATATGCAATAAGAATGTATCACGCGAATACAGTATGCCCATGTTTATGTATATCATTAAGTGGTGCGAGATGGCTTATTGTACTTTTTTTTCATGTACCTTCTTTTCCCTTAATTTTCCCGGAATTCTGATCAGGTATAGTGTATGTAGATATATTTTATCAGAGAAGTCTTTTGATTTTAATGTAGAAAATGGAGACTTTGGTAAAGAAAATAATAAACTAAAAAGGAGCTCACCCTTGTTATTAATAACCCTTTTATTTGATTGATGATTTGTATGATACCCATAATAGAAATGATCTAAACACGTGGTAACAACTGGTAGCAAAGAAAAATCTCATTTTTAATTTATTCACTTGTATTTTGTTTATATGTTATCATGTAGGTACTGTTTAATCTAAAGTAAATCAAAAATTCATAATGTCTCCAAGTCGCGCTCATACTTTGAACCTCATTTATTCGGTTTTTTTTCATTTCGACCTGTAGAACGTATGAAGAAATTACTGTATATGTTATTAAGTAGTCTATACCGATTACTCATGATAACATAGTGCTACCATATGTTGTGCTCCTAGAATGGTAGAATTTACTTATAATGTTTATTGGACTTATTGCCTTTAATACAGAATACATTTTAATTAAGAAGAAAATTATTTTAGCTATCGAATATTGCTAATTCTGACTTTACCTAAATGATTCAAGGAGATCACAGAAAAACCAGAGCAGATAGTGTTCTCCCTTAGTCGATATACAGTCTTACAGTTTTTTCGCAGTTTTCTACCATCTACTTTATAACTTCATCTCATTCCCTACACAACTTGCATTTAGTGTTTTCTTACTTCCTCCTGTACATATTTGCCCTGGTTTTGTTAGTTATCTATTTTGAATAATCTTCCGGTGATTTATAATTTATTTCAGATTTTTTATTTTTGTTTCTCAAATTCTGGTATGATTTCTATTTACTATTATCCATCAAGTAAATGTTCTTTTATGTTTCTTGTTTATCTTTCATCCTATAATTAGTATTTTAAAGACCACACTTGATGCTTTGAGAAATCATTTCTACTTTTTCATCATTTTTCTTATCTGCTGTCCCTCTTACTATTTCAGGTCTCTAATTTGTTTTTCATTTTTAAACGTTGTTTTAAAATTATGTTTTCTTATTTTCTCTTTATATTTTATAGCTCTCGTTGCCATTTTGGTAGGTGTATTTTTTAAGTGGAATGTGCAAATTTTAATTTGAACATGCTTTTTATTAAAATCCGCCGGTGCAGAAATTGATTCAGGATTTGTTGCGGTAATTGTCAGAGGCGCGCAGAATGTAATGTTAAACAAACTAAAACACTTTGAATAGAAAATCGAGATTTAGGAGCAAGTGCAACAAATAAACAAAACCGTCATGTATTTAGTTCTGGCCACACTGCCACCCGTTTCTTCTTTACTGAATATTCATAGACTAAAAAGTGTCATGTTTCCACTTGCAGTAATTAGAAGACCGTGTAGAGGTTTCCGTTTTCTCATTCGTTTTGTCGTTGATATGCATATACAAATTGCAGCATTAGAGTTTTTGACATGACCCATGAATATTTATATATCTACGCTTCCGCTTATATTTTGTGTGTAGGTATACCCCGATTCAAAGTAAAATTTGGCTTACGTAACTTGATGGTTACTGTGAAATTCTAAACTGACAATGGAAGTTGAATTGAGAGGATAATTGAATATTACGATTTGATTGGAATTGAAATCGTATTGTTCAATCTTCCCTTGCTGGTTACCGTTAAATAAAGATAACATTAGTGGTGTTTTTTCAGTGACAACTCCCACCTGTAATTCATCCCAAAAAATCAGAGTGATTTTGTTATAGTTGTGATAAATATTACAGCTACAGCAGAGCCGGGCAAACTCGGATCTTTTGCATCCCGAGTGATCCTCAAGGTTAACCAAGTAGCTCCTCTTTGATCCTGCGAGTGCGAGTGAGATTATTCTTTCCTTTTCTTATCCCTTCCATTTCGTAGGTGAATCCCCTCTTCCATAGCCAAACCCAATAGTTTTGCGAACGTAGTAACAAAAATTTTCGTAGGTATTATTTAAGTTGCGTGAGTGGCTTCGCTCGTCTACGGGATGAAGGGGCTTGATATGGGAATGGAAGGGAGAAGAAAAAGACAAAACAAAATTATTCATTACTGCTTACTCTCTCTTACTCATTGAAGGGTATGGAGTTACTCAAACTAACCTCATGTAGCGGCTCCTGCGAAGTTAAGGTTTGCCCGGCTCTGAGCTACAGTACATTCATATCTATTCTGTCGCACTTAGTATCATTCCACTGACCGTATGATTGCCTCCTCCCCCTATCAATATGGGGGGCATTATCATTTCTCTGCGACAAATACAAATGCACCACAATTGAGGTGCGCCGGTGTGTTTGTTTTGACTAACGAAAATCTAATTAAACGTAAACTCGGCGGTGCGGCGATTTGTATCTTTTTTGATCTGTTATCTTGTCTTTTTACATTGCCGCACGCAATGTGATGTCTGATAGCGCTGGCGGAACTACTAACGATAAATGATAATGTGCGGGCGAGAGAGTGAGGGCGAAGGAAATCGAGAACACCAAGATACGCTCTAGTGACTGCTTCCACTTCGGACTCCGGAACGATGTCTATCCTATAGTATAGAAAACTCAATCGTTGTTGCGGAAATGCTAAATTGTTTTCATTCTTTTAGATAGTTTTATGTTTCATGTGTTCGACTACTGTATTATGAATCATATCGTTATACTGTTTATAAAATTAGCTTTGTTATGTCTTCAATATTATATGTACCAAACGCTGTTGCGGTGTTCAGAAAAAAAATAGTAGTCTTAAATCGGCAGTTGATTGACTCAGACCTTTACTTTTACTAATAATATTTTTGTTAATTGTGAAATAAATTTGTCTTGTTGTTGAAGTGCTGCATTTTCACTACGTCCGAACTGATGTACAAGATTGGACGGGTAGTTTTTTCGAGTACACAACATTAATTGGCGACCGTGACAGGACGTGTAGTGATAACAGATACGCAAAAATAGTTATTTTTGCTCTACGAATAAACTTTTACCGCGACAATCATACGTGTGAACTGATTAAAGCAGGTGGTTTCGAACCAAGTTTTGAANTGTAGGGTGTACTTTTTTAGTTACAAAAGAGATCAATATTTTTTATATAAACGTATGTTTTCGGTTTCCTATCTATTTTTTTCCTGTCATGTGTTCACTGATTAGGTTTTAGAAAATACTACAAATGGCGCAGTAAACTCCATCTGTAGCACGATGCTACATTTTAGGATTACGTATGCTCCAACAAGGTCCACTTGTGTGAATATCTACTTGCTGAAAACTAATCCCGGCGTAGCCAACCTCAACGTGATAGGCACGTTAGACTAATCGAATAAAATAATTCGAAGTGGTCTGTATTCTGTCGAAAGTGCCAGACGCGGATCGCGATTTCGATCTTTTTGGATCTCATCAGCGCGTCGCAGGCAGCTCAGACAGAACACAGACCAACTTTTACCTGTTGTCTTAACAGTGCGTTTTAGAAAATACTACAAATGGCGCAGTAAACGCCATCTGCAGCGCGATGCTACATTTTAGGATTACGTATGCTCCAACAAGGTCCACTTGTGTGGATATCTACTTGCTGAAAACGAATCCCGGCGTAGCCAACCTCAACCTCAAACTGATTAGGTTGTTCAGAGAACGTCTATTTTGCCCAATATAAAACGAATTTTAGGGTATAATTAAATATATAAGAATTAAAACACACAGTTGAGGTCGTTATTTTCCAATTAACATGTTTTATTTAATTAATAAGACCATCTATTAATTTTAGGAGCATTCTTAATTACGATTTGGGATCAACTAATTCTTTTTCTTGTAATTTCCTTAAGAAATTAATGTATCTATTATTCACGTTGCATTTCAATATTGACGTAGCTTTGTGCTTCGTTTGACATGCAAATTTAATGTAGTCTTTCTTCCGATTTTGGATGACCGGAAAGTGAACTGTTATAACGGATTAGCCGTTCTACGTTTTTGTCTTTTACTCTTCCTGACTTTGATTTATCGCTTCGTATTCGCATATTATAACAAATCGTTATTCATCGCATTTTTCATTTGCTTTCCTACACGAAGGAAATAAATATGACTGCACAGTTAATGCAAGCGCCATCGATTTCTCATAATATATTCAATAGTCCAATGCACTGTTTACTGTGTAAAACATCAATAAAGGCTCAATCGCGAAATATTATGAGGATAATTAGTTGACAAGTGAGCTTAATTTCGAATTGCTGTGCTACGAAAAATGACAAAAATCCGTACTTAATATTATACTTACTGAAATGCAAATTTAAACAAATAGTTATGAATGTAGGATTACCTATTTACTAATTTACTAGTTGAGGACGCACTTTAACTTGTTCCTATCTTGGGTCATTTATTGTATTTCCTTAAAACTAAAAGATATCGTTAACTATTTTCGAGCAATAATCCGATCTAGGTATTCAGTTGCTCTTCATTTTTATTCTATTCTATTTCTACTTCCCTAGACAAAAATTTTCAGTCTCTCTCCAGTCTCTCACAGTCTTTCAGCGTCTCTGAGAGCGTCTCTCACAGTCTTTCACAGTCTCTCAGTTATTGCCTAGGTGTTTTTATGGATCCCTCACAGTCTCTGTATGAGAGACTCGAACGATAAAATTGTTAATTCAGAAATTCGGGTCTCTCACAGAGAGACTGAACGAATAAAACTGAAAAATTGACAGACTCGAGTCTCTCGTAGAAAGACTGGGATCTCTGAAATATGTTGAACTTACAATTAGAAAATTTTAACCATGCCTATCGAGACACCACTTATTGAGAGATTCGAGTCTCTCGTTCAGAGACTGGATACGAAATAACGATCTCAATATGAGAGACTCTAGTCTCTTGTTCAGATGCGCTAAACATACACCAGAGAGACTCGATGAGAGACGGAGACTCGAGTCTCGCTTTCAGAAACTCTGAGAGACTGAACATTTTTATCTCGGGTTCTCATATATTTCTATCTAATAACCCTTTATAACTCAAAAAAGGTGTCCTAACATCTTTTCTCTCCTCTTATTGACTTCGAAATCGTCCTTTGTTGTTTTGCTCTTTCTAAAACCTTTTCTGTCCACGATATTTTTATTATCTGCCTGTGTCACCATATCTCAAATGCTTTCAATTTTCTCTTTTCTACTACCCTCATCTCACCGACCCGTTCCAAATGTGGTGTTACGGGCGAATGATGAGGATACCGTGGATAGAGAAGGTTAGAAATGAAGAGGTATTAGAAAGAATATGAGAACACAGGACTCTACGGAAGTCAATAAAGAATAGGCGAGATAGGTTGGTAAGATACCTTCTCAGGCATGAAGGTCTAGTCAGAGAAGTACTAGAGACAGAAATGGGAGTTAGGAGGGGTAGAGGTAGGTCTAGATTAGATTACTGTTCGCATATACTTAAGTATGTGGATCGTTCTAGTTGTAGGAAAATGCGAAGATTAGCTCATTATCTCAAACCAGATCTCCATTTTTAGGTACCCAATTGTTTTTCCATTTATATTGAATGGTTTTAAATAGGATTTATAAATTTTTGCATTGGTTCCGATTGAAAATCAATGGAAAATTTTCCTGTGTAAATATTAATGGAATTATTGTAAATGGAAACAATTATTTTTCCATTTATGCCAAATGGTTTCGAATGGAATTTACAAATTTTCCCATTGAAGTTCAATGGAAATTTTCCTTCTCGACCCCTATGTTGTGGAACTCTTAAATGATGCTTCATTTTCTTTCCCTTTATTTCGTAGAAGCCGGTACTGACATGAATATGTATGCAGTGTTATTCCTTCCACTTTTTCATTCTGTAGTTTGCCATTTACTACATTTCTTAATTTTTCGACACGTTCACAGATTCAGTGCAGTAGCCATCAGGTATCCTTAAGACAGAGATATTGAACGGGTGAAAATCATTAAAATGTTGCATACCTACACAGTTTGGTGTGATGCAGCAGCATTACTAATATTATAGAAACTGCCGACGCTTTCGCATCTTTGTGGGTTAATTGTGTCTGACGGTTCCGAATACTAACAACAAGCTGATGATGAATTAAATCTAGGCACCGACGTGTACTTAATGGCATCAGAACCTGTACAGGCTTACGGAAGCATTACCGCAATTGATATCGAACAGTCGAGTCTACATATAACAAAATCGTATGTAATATGATAGAATCGGTAATATGCAAGCATCAAATATGTAATGCTGTGAGTGCTTTATTTGTTATTTTTGGTTCAGTATTCATTCACAAAGGAATGACATCAATAAAATATTAAAATCGGTCCGTATAAAAAAAACACGTGCAACTCGGTACGCGTGAAAGAAGTGAAACTTCTTTGCGATCTCTATAATAACGAATAAGTAATGACTGGTGAAATAAAGAGAGAGTACGAGAATTTTCAGGATTTATGTTTTCCAACATATTTTATCTTTAGTTCACTTCAGGAGTATTATTTTAATACGTTTTTATGTAATTCAATAGTAAAAAAATGGTCAAATCTTTTTCGTTTCCGTTTATTTTTCCAAGTGCTTAAGAAACCGTAAACTATCAATAACTACAAGGAATTAAAATTAATACATACTTAATAATATTTACTCTTAAATAAATATTAATTATTGCTAAATAAACATTTAGTGTAATATAATTGCACAGATATAACCAAAAAATTAATTTAGCACTATAGTACAGTGAATATACATTACACTGTAATATGAGATGCCGGTCACTAACAGCTGACTGTAATAGCGATATGCCCATGCGCGCCTTTCTATTCTCATAGTCGCTTAGCGAGACGAAACGTTGCAAAACGTGTCGTTTCATAGCCTTGAGATTTTACTCTCATCAAGCCCAAAGAAGTTTCACTTCAAAAATGTTTCTGTTTATATGGCTTATAGAACTCTAAAAGGTGATTCTCAGGAAAACTTCTATTTTTGCACATTACTTACGAATGTTTTTACTTTTAGAAGTAATTAATCAAGTTTGAATATTTTTAGCTTCCACACTACCTTTGCATATCCTGTCATAGCAATAAAACTGTTTTGAACAACGCGGAAATGAAATCTGATCTCGAAACTTACTAGTTATGTCAATACTTTTCAATCGATTTCGTAAGCTAAAAATGCGAAAGTTTGTGAACATCCAAATAGTGTTTTTTTTCCAAAGGGATATCATGGATTTGAACGTATATTGGTTCATGTAAACAGTGAGAACATGAATCGATGATTATTTGGCAAATAAACCCCCGTTCCAAACGTAACTGATCCTTGAATATACATAAAAAGAGACCTTATGCACTTTAGCGTTAGAATATTTCAGTACATCCTGATAAATTGGATCAGATTTTGACTCAAACCTCCAAATTATTTCGTCGCGCTGACCTTGCTTTGCTTTTGTGATAAAACCTTTTAAATCTACGTAATTGATTTCAGTGTGAGCAGGTGTTTTCTTTTCACTTCAAATGTGGTTGCATTTCTACTTCGTGTCTTTTAGCTGAGAGTTATGTGATTTCAGTGATCTTCGTGCGTACGAGGGTGGATTGATAAGTTTCCGGCCTAACCAAGAGATGACGCCACTAGGCCTACCTTGAGGTGACATTCTATAGTACCATCCTTGGATAGCTTGTAGCTATAGTTTCAGCCCGATCTCCTTGCTAG
>NW_020439271.1:627416-629485 GCF_000699045.2 Agrilus planipennis
GATGTTTAGTCCTAATAATTATCTATATTTTATACAATTATTTTAATTCGAAAACTTTTCCGTTTAGTGAGATTTAGTATTGTTAATTACTTTCATTACATTTCAAGTTTCTAAATTTCTTTGTTCCTTTGTTAAATTCAACTTTATAACACTACTTCAAATATTTCTTCAAACATTTTAGATCATAAATTCTTTTCTTTTATTATTTGGTTTTACAATATTTTGTGAATAATTTCATTGTCATGCAGACAAAATGTACGTGATAAATTCAATAATTCCTGGTAGTATAAATGAGGTTTTTCTGTCACTAGTACCTGGCTTATTGTTAGCTCATTCATACCTGTTTTCAGAACTTTTCTGTATCTGGTTGAACACCCTCTCGTCTATGACGACATTCAGGAAATACCTTCATTTATCCACCACCATGATATGTTTCATTTAGACTCCACCCCCTTTGTTGGTTGTTCTCTAGTTTTAAGTAAATTTAATATTGTTAGTTAGTATGTATGAAACATTCTCATTAAACACATCAACTCAATTTCGCTACTAGTTTTATTTAAAACATTCTATATATGGGAGTTCAGAAACGCAATTTCCAAGTGGTCTCCGGATAATTTTTTATCTTACGACTGCTCAAAACAATGTAAATAATGAGATGATGAGTAATAAATATTTATTTTAACAGAAAATGGTAGACTAGACTAGGCATCTACATTCAGGATCAAGTAATTTAAGTCTACCTGCTCTTAGGCACAAGAAATCATCCTTAGGGAATCAAAGTGAATAAGCGTACCTATTAAGTGACGATTAAGACCCAGACTGCCTCAGTCTTCGTATTGGTCTTGGCCTTGCTTATTCGATGTTGGTATTTCACAAATAAATACTTCTAGTCTTAGTCCTGCTGATATAGTCCCAGTCTTGGTTTTGGTCTTACATGTAAAAACTTGGTCTTCCTCATTTAATCTGGTGCTTACGTTTTTTTTAATAATTCTTTAAACACAAATTTTTCATTACTGTAAATATTATTAAAGATACATAAATTATAAANAGTGTAATATAATTGCACAGATATAACCAAAAAATTAATTTAGCACTATAGTACAGTGAATATACATTACACTGTAATATGAGATGCCGGTCACTAACAGCTGACTGTAATAGCGATATGCCCATGCGCGCCTTTCTATTCTCATAGTCGCTTAGCGAGACGAAACGTTGCAAAACGTGTCGTTTCATAGCCTTGAGATTTTACTCTCATCAAGCCCAAAGAAGTTTCACTTCAAAAATGTTTCTGTTTATATGGCTTATAGAACTCTAAAAGGTGATTCTCAGGAAAACTTCTATTTTTGCACATTACTTACGAATGTTTTTACTTTTAGAAGTAATTAATCAAGTTTGAATATTTTTAGCTTCCACACTACCTTTGCATATCCTGTCATAGCAATAAAACTGTTTTGAACAACGCGGAAATGAAATCTGATCTCGAAACTTACTAGTTATGTCAATACTTTTCAATCGATTTCGTAAGCTAAAAATGCGAAAGTTTGTGAACATCCAAATAGTGTTTTTTTTCCAAAGGGATATCATGGATTTGAACGTATATTGGTTCATGTAAACAGTGAGAACATGAATCGATGATTATTTGGCAAATAAACCCCCGTTCCAAACGTAACTGATCCTTGAATATACATAAAAAGAGACCTTATGCACTTTAGCGTTAGAATATTTCAGTACATCCTGATAAATTGGATCAGATTTTGACTCAAACCTCCAAATTATTTCGTCGCGCTGACCTTGCTTTGCTTTTGTGATAAAACCTTTTAAATCTACGTAATTGATTTCAGTGTGAGCAGGTGTTTTCTTTTCACTTCAAATGTGGTTGCATTTCTACTTCGTGTCTTTTAGCTGAGAGTTATGTGATTTCAGTGATCTTCGTGCGTACGAGGGTGGATTGATAAGTTTCCGGCCTAACCAAGAGATGACGCCACTAGGCCTACCTTGAGGTGACATTCTATAGTACCATCCTTGGATAGCTTGTAGCTATAGTTTCAGCCCGATCTCCTTGCTAG
>NW_020439271.1:636510-639707 GCF_000699045.2 Agrilus planipennis
GTTTTGGGAACGGTTATATCCTCAGAGCCAATGGATGGTTGGGAGACCGCTGTTTTGTCCCTCTGGTTTTGGTTGTTGTTTTGGGAACGGTTATATCCTCAGAGCCAATGGATGGTTGGAAGACCGCTGTATTACCCGCACACAACACGAATTTTTCCACTTTCCAAATTTCACTCCGTTGGGTTTACCAAACTTTGCAGCTACGGGATCACTTTGCCGAATCACTGCTTGCGAACTCAGAAAGCACTCGGAAAAATATCCTTTAAGACTGCGCCAGTTATTTTTGGCCGATGCTATCCCTTGTTTTTAAAAAAGAACGTTTAAAGTAATTCTTAAAAACTTTATTTATTATTATAAACTTGTTATTTAATTTGCAGTACACTTTTGAATTAAGTTGGCCGTAGGGATAGGAGTTACCTTCTTATGTTAATACTAATACACTATGTGCGTTAAGTATATGTTCATTAAGATATCGGCCCGTCCGCGTAGGGAAGACTTTGGTAACTGACTTTTACTAATTATAATTGAAATAATGAAAACTATGGTTTTGTTGATTAAGCAAAGCTGAACGGATGGCGTAGGCAGTACCAACCGTCTACGATCGATAAGGCACGTTATTTATTGCAAAGTTAACAATTATAGTATCGTTAACTCCCGTTCGTTTTTATTCCATGCGGTCAAGTAATTGCTTAAAGGTTTTTGTTGGTTTATTTTGTTTTGTCTGAAGCTCTAGATATGGATAGAAAAAAATGGACGACCAAATTGTATGGAATATCGTATATAAAGCAACCCTAGCAATTTCAACGACTTCAAATGCGATTTATGGTACAATAAATCACTGTTTTGTCAACCATTATAAAGCCCTACTAAAGACATCGCTCTTTGTAAACAGAACTCCCTTCGAAATATTTTCTTGCTCAAGCAGATTTACATGATTTTAACCCCTTGTTTGTTACTACTGAGGCAACGTCACTAGACAATAAATAGAAAAACCCTAAATCAGCGGTGGTTGGTGCATAAAATCATGGAGTGACACAACTACTACCTTTTCTACTTTTCATTCAAGTAGGCAGTGTGGATCTTCTTATTATAATCTCCAATCTTGTGATGTATAATTTCGTATTCCATATATGTTAGCAGTTCGCACTATATTACAATAGAGAGAGAAATTGTGGTTTCTTATAAAGTTGCAATCAACGAGGAAACCAGTTTAAACTGAACAAGACTAAAATTAAAGTTTTTCTTCAAACTTAGTTATAAACTTGCACCCTGCAAATTCAAGTTGCATTTAAAATGAGTTTGCCTTTTCGCGAAACTACGAAAATGCGATGGGATTAATATTCATAGCTTATATTCGTATATATTCAGCGGTCCCTGTTGTGTCTCATTTCGCTTCCTTCATCCAACAAAAGAAAGAACGAAAAAAAAAAAAAACAGGAGTATAAGCCGAAACGTTTTTTAGTGTAGGAAGTTTACGTCGAAAACAAGTTACAAAAGAAAATATTAGAAAACTTTTCCAATCCGATAAGTAGCACTCGGATGGAATATAAACTGTTTTTCTGTTAATTGTATGGTATATTGTTTCATATCACAGGTATTTTTTGATTATTATTCAATAGGTATGTGTTATGGTAATTGTAATAAACTGGTGATTATATATAATAACCGATAATTATGTATAATCACCATCAAGTGTCGTAAATATGATAAACTTATCAAATTAACTAGTTTGTTTGCATAATTTCCAAGTCGTAATGGTAAATGTGATAAATATCATGATTTATTGGTCCAGTAGTATAGAGTGTAGTTTTTTGTGTAGTTACTACTCCTTATATGTTGGAATAATGTCAAATTTTCAAAAATTTATCATATTTACCAAATTTGGTGGTTATTATGCATAATTACCGGTTATTATATATAAACACCGGATTAATTACATTTACCGTAACATTTATACTCCTTCACAAAAAATTACAACAAAATTATATTGATAGCATAATGGTTTTATAGTCAAACTTGGTTAGATTGACTTTATCTGATTGTGAGACGTGAAACAGTTGTTTAAATTTGAACTAGCTGGAACTAACCGTTTTTTAAATTTATTTTAACCTCGAGGAGGGGAAATCTTCTAGAGACACCCCCCAAAAGGGGGGTAGTGTCGGATTCACTCCTGGTGGGAGCGCCTAACGACTAAAAACCCTCTTCGAGTTGGTAGATCAACCTGGGGCGTATGACTACCGGGAGAAGATGGGAGAAGTTTGGGGAAGGGGAGAGGGTTGAGTGGGAGATAGGTAAAGAGTAGGAACTAGCGGTATATTTGCCCTTTAATAAATAGCCTGAGACACGTTGGATGGTAGAAGAATGGTGGAAGCAGGGCAGGGAGGTGGTATAGCAAAACAATAAGCTGTGTGATGTCGTGGGACATTGGGTAGGAACGAAATTTCTAAAGCCATTCGAGAAATATTAATTATTATTTGGTCAAAGTATTTTGTAAAATAAAAACTGACAAACATCTAACATATATGTATGTGCAAGCTTACAATATTTCGAAATTATAATTTTAGGACTGTCGGGTGCTACTAACAGGTTGGCTTCCGAAGCTTTTTAAAATGACTCCTGTTGGATATTTTCACCAAATGGAAAACTATTCGAATTTATATCGTTTCTCTTTATACAAGCAGTAAGTAAGAGGGAGAGAGATGTCTACTGACACGTTCGATTTTTGGTCAACATTGTCAGACCTAGCGAATTTAGAGCTTTGAGAAATTGTTTCATAAAACTTTGCTATACTAGGGTCAATTGAAAAGTCCCCGGCCTGACACATAGATGGCGGCACCAGAACTAAATCCATATGATTTTCAGTTAGTCCTAACTTTCAAAAGACGCGTCTATAAATTTGACGGCTGTCGGATCATTAGTTTGTGAATTATAGCATTTTTAGTGAAGCAACTTTTGTTATTGTGAAAAAAATGGATAAAAAGGAATTTCGCGTGTTGATAAGATATTGCTTTTTGAAGGGAAAAAATACAGTTAAAGCAAAAACTTGGCTTGATAACGAATTTCCGGACACTGCCCCAGGAAAATCAACCATCAAGGATTGGTATGCTAAGTTTAGACGTGGTGAAATGAGCACCGAAGACGGTGAACGCAGTGGACGCCTAAAAGAGGCTGTTACGGACGAAAACATTAAAAAAATC
>NW_020439271.1:644967-650174 GCF_000699045.2 Agrilus planipennis
TGGCGGTAAGAGATTTGCGGACAATGAAGAAGTAATCGAAGCTGTAAATGGTTATTTTGAGGAGCTTGACGAATCAGTCTATAGAGATGGCATTAATAGACTGGAACACCGCTATGAGAAATGTATCAGCCTTGGAGGAGATTATGTTGAGAAATAAAAAAAAAAAATTTTTAAAAACCTTGTTTTTCTTGGTCAGGCCGGAAACTTATCAATCCACCCTCGTATAAAGAAGTATGCGGAGGTTTTGATTTCACTATTCCTTCTCCTAAGAAGGTACACTAAAATTATAGAGAGATCTTAATGATGTTATTAATATATCTAAAGTCACCATAGAAAACAATCAAAGAAAAATGAGTTATGGCTAGTGTGTTTATTTGGTTACAGAACCAAGAGGCGAAACGTTGATGTCGGTACCTATTTAATTGATTTTGATGTATTAATGTATAATGTATATTCACTGCTGCTAAACGATTTGTAAACATGACAGACAGCATGTTTTTTACAACCAGTTGACAGGTATGTCAGTGCTATTTCCTTTGGTCATTTCTCAAATTGTCTGTGAGGTATATTGCTTGTTTGCTTAAGCATTTTGGATGTGTTAAGACAAGATGTTTAAAGCTGTGAAACTAACAATAATACACGCTTTGCTAAGTCACCAATCAGCGAACAGCAGTTTCGAGTTAGATCGTCCATCAAGACGAAATCTTCCGTTCGCTGTCACGCCTTGCAGCAAATCTAGACGTGTCCTGGCGTTTTCCTGGCAACGGGAACTTCCCAAGGTTCTTTGATGGTATAGGACTGTGACTAATTATTCGAAACTATTCCCGAGTTTCTCCGGCTGTGTGACGGAACGGAAAAGGGCTCCTTGTTATATTGCCTTCTAATCTCGCAGCAGTAATCGATTTCACAGAAGACTAAAATCTTGCTCCCCTTTCATAACATGCTCAGCAGCGGAAATTACAAAACAACAATATTTTAGATCCTCATCGTTGTGCTTTATTAAATATGTTCCGTTTTCTGTATACGCCCTAGACATTAATTGAAAAACTGGGTAATATTTTTAGTAATGAGAAAAACCGACTGAAAGTATCGCTTATGGCCGTTTTCGTTAATCGTAATCTAATTAATTTATTATTTCTTTGTTCATTTCGTCCACAAAGAAATAATCTTTACGGATTTTCACGGATACTGCTACCATTCCGAATTACTATACCGGAACATTCATAGCCACATTTACGAATAATAATATGACCGAGTTCTGCTGCAAATTCAGTAAAATTTGTATGATAAATTAGACGACAAGAGAAAGGGTATAACGTAGTTTTTTAAGTGTCGAGACTCAGCACTTGCCGGCTATTATCTTTCCTCGGAGAGTGGAAAGTGAATACGTAAAAGAACGTTGACACGTCGTCTAAACTTGGAAAGATTATCTTCCCCTTGAGAGACTCTTACCCTTAACAAAACCTTAATCGGGTATACGGCCAGCTCTCCGTTTTTAGTGAACGTGATCGAAGAGCTCGGATATGTAGTAATGATGATGCCTAATTGTTCTTAAATGCTGTCGCTTCATAAATTATTGCGATAGCAACTGAATAAGTAGCAAGTTGGTACGCAAACTTGTTTTACAAATATCTTTAAGGTTATAGAAAACACAACACTATTTTGCAAATTTCAACAACTTTTAATTTTAGTTTATAGTTAGTTCGGCAAAAAGTAACTGTCTTCTAACTAAAAACTTAGGCGTTCCTATTAATTGGTCTACGTATGAATTAAAACTACATTGTCAATTCAGTTGGACAAGTTTAAATAGCATAGTAAAGCTTTGTCTTAATACATGAAATATTTCAGTAGTAGCAAATACCCGCCAAATGGTGAAACACTGCCTCTATTTGGATATTACGTACCTAGATTTATATTTGATGAAGAGGGTTAATTATTTCAACAGCTTAAATATTAATAAAAGTAAATTTAATTAAATCCATTAAAAAAAAGGTAATTATCATCATTATCATAAGATTACCAATCCTAAGATTGGTTGAACGCGCACCTCCTGTTTGCCTATCCTGAGATATCTTCGCATTTCCCTGAAACTATAGCGTCCTTGACTATTTGTGAGCAGTAATCTAATCTAAGTCTACCTCTACCCATCGTAACTCCTGTTTCTGCTTCCAATATGTCTCTAACTACTCCCCCATGTTTGAGAAGATGCTCCACCAACATATCCCGCCTATTTTTTAATGACTTCAATAGCGTTCTCTGTTCTCTTACTCTTTTCTTTTTCCGCCGCGCCTACTGTCCACGTTTTATACCCGTACAGAGACGTGCTCCAGATATACACCCTGAACAATCGTTTTAGAGAAGAATAAAAAAATCCGAATTACTGAACCCACTCATATTACTTTTCTTTCCCGGGGCTTCGAATATATGGAGGTTTTTGTATGTTAGATGTACGTGTAACCCGAGTTTTATATTTTATTTTGTAGGATCTTCATGTTTGGTGAGGATGGAGTAGGTAGCCGTTACGTAGCTTATCGAATTTTTGCCAGTAGCTTCGTTCATATGGACTTTTCGTCTTTACTTTGAAATTGAAATCTGTTTTGACGCGCAAACGTCTGAATAAGTAAAATCATAAAATGAGTTTGCTTTTGATTCTTGGTCCGTACTTTCAATCCCTCCTAAATTGGACTTTCTTGTTACCTATATTTATTTTCACAAAAATAGTCATATCCCATTCTTTCTTTTCTGATACCTGTTTTTGTTGAAATACTCTTCGTAAACAATGGAAAAGTTTTGAAGTTTTAACTTATATAACAAAAATGTTTTGTTCCTATTATTTAAAGAAAACAAATATAAAATCTATTAGTAGTATACTTTATTGTAATGTACTTTATTTTCTGTATCTCTGCAACTTTGACTGCATAGCATACCTACTGAAGTATTGCGTACATCCAATCCAATGTCAATAAACTCATAAAAAATATAAAAAGAAAAGAATGTTCCCAACACCAATGCTGAATTTAGATACCGAATTTGTTTTTATTGAATCGTAAGCAAATACATCGATGAAAAATGTAAAAAGTGACGGTTGTTGAACGACTATTACGCTACTACACATAGTAATTTTTAGACGCCAATTGCGATAACAATTAATTAAACAATTACTTTGTTCATCTCTGATAGAATACAGTTCTATTTAAAGTACCCTTCGAAATACAAAAGTACGGCGTTGTAATGTCGTATTTTCCTGCGTGATCCTATCAAAACCGGAATGGTCTCTGACTGTACTTACACAAATACGTTTTTCTCGAAAATGGTGAACATTCGGACCACTAAACATTTACTTAATTTTCTTGTTTCATAGTGCCCTATCACCTCCTGCAAGTTTGCTACATATTTTAGAAACACCCTGTATAGTAACAGTAACAAAAATAGAAGTGTTTGTACTTTCATCCACCCAATGACATTAGTAAACATACAAGCACATGGGATGTGAATCGTGAAGGCGGTGATTAAGAATGTAACCGTTGAAAACGAACCAGTCGGCAAACACTGCAGACAATTTATTACGTTTTTCACCTTACTGTACTCGGTACCGTTAAAACACACATAAGCGACGTGCATGCTATTGTTTCACTGTGATATATTTCGCGAAATATACATAGATACAAACACATACATCTTTAGTAGCATAGTAATTGTTACCAAGAATTTATTGTTTTCATTTTACATTGTTGAAACGTTTCGCTGCGCTCATCTCTAATTAAAAGTGACGTACAATGATGTTATATTTGTTCCGTATTCTTTTTATTAGAAGGAAGGCAAATTGAAATACTTAAAACTAGTGTAGTCTCGACTTTGCTCAGAGATATATATACATATGTGTACATATTGACCCGGTAAAGAAAGATGTACTGGCACCGTGCAACATTCTCCAGAGGGTGACATGGTCACAATGTCACTCAGCTGAATTGTTTAGCTTCGGATGTATTGTAGTTGCGAGGGGGTTGCTTTTGGGGTAGGAGAGGTTTACCACCCGTTTCCCTTTTATACCATATATTCACTGCAACCATTATCAAATTAATTTATGCTCAAAGACTTAAAATAACGATAAATGATTAATAATAAGTACATACACTCAGAGAAAACTGTAGAACAAACTTCTACAATTGTAGAACTTTTCATTACAAGTTGTAGCGAACATAGGGACAGAAACAAGTTGTATTGAAAATTAATATAATATTGTAATTACTCTATTGTCTACAAACTGTTTGTCTCTCTACCACAACGTTAAAGAATATGTACTACAATACAAGTTTCTCTTAAAAATTACTTTTTATTGTAGGATATTTCAATACAATAATTAGAAAAAAATATATACAAAATTGTAGAATATTTCTCTACAGCAATTAAGAATGAATTATACAATATAATGTTACGCATCTTTACAAAAAGTAGTTGAGTTTACCATTGCATTGCAGTACATTTGCAAATATATTGTAGTGGGTATTTCTAGAATTGTGTAGTCTACCTTTGGGTTGTAATGATGTATTAATCACTACAATTATTGATTTTATTTTTAATCAATTTAATCTCACCAGAAGCTATAATGAATATGTAGAAAAGTGTACAAATAAAACAATTAGTTATTTAAATCATGTATTAAAAAAAGCATAAAACATAATAACTTAATTTATAACAAGGAACAAAAACTTGAAAGCTTATTACAAAGTAGACGTCCTTTTCTGAAAATAAATCATAAATACTTCTACCCATTCTGTTTCAAGTAAATGACTTCTATCGAATTCATTCATCAGCTAAATCTTGAAAACCCCACTCAGACAATTTTCCTCTTGTAAAAGCATCCATAATAATGAGCAACAGGCTGTTAAAAAAATAGATTTCAGATGAACGTTAAAAAGACGGATATGTTTCTATTATCCTGTAAAATTGATAACTTTTTTTTGTAATTTTTCCTTTGTCAAATGTCTCGCCTCGCTAGGTGCAATTGAAAGGTTCAATTATTAATTTTACTGTAATTAATAAACTTACCGTACTTAACAAGAACGAACAGATCAGTAGAAGCCACTTAACTAACACTAACGCGTAGTAACACCATACAAGCGAAGAAACTTATTGCACAATATTAGCAAATATTACATACGAGATCACACCCTACTACGGTTCTAGATATGTTTGCACTGAGTCAG
>NW_020439271.1:650603-654156 GCF_000699045.2 Agrilus planipennis
AATTTTTGAAGTTATACTTCTTTAGGCGCGTTATGAAAAACTGATGAGAGTGAAATTTCAAGATGCGCGCGCATCACTGTAACACAAAATTAACAGGATGAAGTTGCCCACTCAACCGAATTCATTAAGTCTCGGAAAAAAGCTACCAACGAAATAGAAATAAAACCTCTCTTAGTCGCGCATGTTGGTACGCTTGTCGCCTCTGATCACTGTTTTCATATTTATTTATAATATTTATCCACATGGTTTTAGTTTTTACAGTCACAACACGTGTTTTATTTTCATACAAGTGCGAATTATATATGTGGCAATAAAATATATTCAGTAGTGATTTAAATTGAATATTTGGATTAATATTATTTACTATTTGTGAATATTAGTGAAAAAATTGTGCTAAAATACTTTTTTAAGTGCTCCAATATAATTGAGGTTAGTTATCCCTATGTATTATTTATTGATATAAATTAAAATATCATTATTTAATATAATTAATACTAAATATTATTAAATTATCAATGTTGAATATTTATTATTGGTTATTTAATATTTACAAAATAAAGAAATAAATTTAATAGAACATTTAATAAAAAGTTCGTGACAAAAATTTAATAGATTATTTAAATATAATGTAAGACATCCGTTATTTGTTTTATTGTTTTTTATTACATACGTCTTTTCTTTATCATTGTGTGACAGAAGATTTTGACATGTTGTGTATTTTTCTATTTTTAATGATGCCAAAGAAGTATAACTTCTCACGCGCGTACATAAGTACACGCACCCATTTTTTTTCAATTTAATTTGTAATTTTATTTTTGCAAATTACGGTCCAAATTGTAATTTTTGACAATTAATTGAAAAGCGACCCAGTGTAAACCGTGTGAAAAGTTGTGAAGTTGTGTTTTTCTCCTTCGAAAACTGTATGTGTCAAGGCATTCATAAAAACTTTTCTCACTCAAGTTTGAAGTAGTAAGGGATCATTTTGAGAGTTTCAAGAAAAAAATGTGGTGTTGAGGTAGGAGATGCCTTTATATATATATATATAACTCGAGTTTCGCTCGATTCAAAACGTTTTCAGTAGGACCTGAAGTAGGCAGCTGATGGAAAGCTGAAAGAAAATGAAAGTTTCATATCTGATTCTTTGTAGGTATGTTTGTCTGTCAAGTTCTAATGCAATATTTTATCAACATAAAGAATAATTCCACAAACTTGTATAGGGTTTACAAAGGTATTACCTACTTAAGTGTTCTATTGAATTCAAACATTTATTATTTTTTTAAAATAGTAAAAACTTGTAATAACACTTTAGCCGTTATTATATTGCAATTATATACCCGAGTTATTTTTGGCCGATGCTATCCCTTGTTTTTAAAAAAGAACGTTTAAAGTAATTCTTAAAAACTTTATTTATTATTATAAACTTGTTGTTTAATTTGCAGTACACTTTTTGAATTAAGTTGGCCGTAGGGATAGGAGTTACCTTCTTATGTTAATACTAATACACTATGTGCGTTAAGTATAAGTTCATTAAGATATCGGCCCGTCCGCGTAGGGAAGACTTTGGTAACTGAATTTTACTAATTATAATTGAAATAATGAAAACTATGGTTTTGTTGATCAAGCAAAGCTGAACGGATGGCGTAGGCAGTGCCAACCGTCTACGATCGATAAGGCACGTTATTTATTGCAAAGTTAACAATTATAGTATCGTTAACTGACTACACTCATAAACACATACATTCATACATGTGCCACGCTTGGTAGACAAATGTGGGGAGACTACGAAGCACCGCAGAAAGAGGAGACGAAGATAATAGGAAACACTATAGGAAAAGTATAAACTATATACAGTAGTTTCACTTCGCAGCGATACTTTGATGTTTTTGATTTCAAATGAACTTCTCGCAAGTTACTACGCATTCGTTGTTAAAGATGGGATCTAAGTACATACTAGAGTTGGGATCGTGGGAATAGGTTTAATATGTTTCGAACAGAACTATGCATATAAAGAGTAGGTCTTAATAATTATAAAATAACCAAAATTAAAGTAAAAATTTTCTTTCCATCTCAACTTGAAACAATCGACAGCTACTTTATTAAAAATAGTAACTCTCTCGATAATCTTGCGTTTTGTCGAGTGAGAATTTAAATTTATTTTTTAATTTAACACTGAATCTTCAATATTTCGTTTAATTTAATCTTGTTCTGATTAATCATCTACTAACAAAATTAAAAATACTAAATTTCAGTTCAGTCGCATATACATTTCAGGTTTTCAGGCGTTCTTTGTTCTATTATTGAAAAATAAAAAGAATTACAAAGAAAGAATTTATTTACAAATGTTTGTTAATTGTTAATAATTTTCCAATATGGTCACCAACAGAAATGGAAGAAAACTCCTTACAAAAGAACGTGTCCAACTGCTTGATATATTCCACAAATTGTTCCTTAGGAACAATTAACTTACCAAAATTGGAAGTACTAGTATCATCGAAAACCCTAAAATTTGTATATATATTACTTGTAGCTAAATTGGCTTCCAATAACGTTGTCACGTACAAATGACATGTATGTTTTTCAAAAATTTTTTTTAAAAAATACCCACTGCCTTACGTTACAGCATTGTGTAATGGTAAATTTAGTTTGTAATAGTCCGGAAATGCTTTATTTGTGTTGCCTTCCTCCATAGAAAACGTTTTATCAAAACATTGGTTTCGTATTAATTTTAATAAATGAGGAGTGTCAAATAAATAAAAAATTGTCTGGCCGTTAATCTTAAAACAGGTTTCTTCAGGACTTACACCTAACTTAGTGGATAATTTAATAAAATAAATAAACTACACTCGTTGATGATTATGTGAAAACATACTCGTTGATAATGATTAAGATGGTGTGTCGTCACACATGTTATCGATTATGATATCACATGACAGTTTTTTCCAATTTATTTTTAATATCCGGCTCGAAGGTCCATTTAATTATGTAAGGAAAGGCGCGTGTTTGATGGCCCTTCCGGTGTACTACTGTACCACATTAAAATGGATCAACTCTTGTTACTGCTTTAAAGAATTTAATTCACTTAGAGAATACGGATATGTACAAATAAATGTTATATCTTGATTTTATTATGTTAGAGATAACATAAATTTAGATTGCCGAACTAATCCTGGTAAATATCGTACAGATAGTCACGGGCAGATTGGTCGATACGTTGCAAGATGTAGATGTTACTAATCACTTTTAAATGCAACTATCGTCTTGGAGAGTGTTCTATCATTCAGTTGTAATTCAACTTATTTAAGTTAATAATATCAACTTCTGAATTAAACAACAAAATTAAAGATAATACGTTTATTACTCACAAGTAGAAACACATCTGAGGGATGAATGTCCCTGTACCAATATTTATACCTTATGCTTTTGATAAAGCCTAGTCACTATCAGTGAACTATGGCTGTTTGCATAAATACTGTGGGAAAGTCTATCTAGACAAAAGTTAATATTGTTGAAATACTTATCTACCAAATAATATACGAAATACTTATATCTAACA
>NW_020439271.1:655226-658060 GCF_000699045.2 Agrilus planipennis
CTTGAAAGCTTATTACAAAGTAGACGTCCTTTTCTGAAAATAAATAATAAATACTTCTACCCATTCTGTTTCAAGTAAATGACTTCTATCGAATTCATTCATCAGCTAAATCTTGAAAACCCCACTCAGACAATTTTCCTCTTGTAAAAGCATCCATAATAATGAGCAGCAAGCTGTTAAAAAAATAGATTTCAGATGAACGTTAAAAAGACGGATATGTTTCTATTATCCTGTAAAATTGATAACTTTTTTTTGTAATTTTTCCTTTGTCAAATGTCTCGCCTCGCAAGGTGCAATTGAAAGGTTCAATTATTAATTTTACTGTAATTAATAAACTTACCGTACTTAACAAGAACGAACAGATCAGTAGAAGCCACTTAACTAACACTAACGCGTAGTAACACCATACAAGCGAAGAAACTTATTGCACAATATTAGTAAATATTACATACGAGATCACACCCTACTACGGTTCCAGATATGTTTGCACTGAGTCAGAACAAAAAACTGAAACGCAATAAATATTTAGTAAAAATTGCTATTTTTTTCCTTATATTTTCTACAAAATTTGTTTAACCTTTCTACAATTTATAATGAAATTCACAAAGTTGTTGTCGTAAATATTTCATTCAAATTGTAAGAAATTTGCCTGAGGCCCTGTCGATATTTCTCCTACAATTTACCACTACAATTTTATAGTCAAATTTAAGTTTACCGTTAGTTAACCTTACTACAAACTTGAGTCGCATTTTCTACAAAACGACCTCTACAACGTTATAGTAATTTTTCTTACAGCATTTTTCTGAGTGCATGAAAAGTATTCTGTGGGAGCCGCGAGGAGTTGTGACCTTCCGTTTTTGTGAAACAGCAGAATTAATTTTTGAGCTTATTTTGTCCTGACCAGTACCATAAATTTACTTATCGTTAGTTTTATGCTAATATGAATTGGAGGAAAATTGTTTATTATTGGTCGCATTTAAGGAAAATGCTTAATAAACTAGGGGAAAAGTTCCGCATAGGAAACTTCTAATGAAAACTAGTTTTGAACACTTGCCAAACCACTTATTAAAAGAATTGTCTGTACAATTTAAAAACGAGATTTATGTTTTCTATAGAAGAAATCATAAATCACGTTACACCAGAGCGACGGAGACGATGAAAATTCTAACAATGAGCTGCTTTAGAAATACATTTTGTTGGTTAGTTTCAAGTTGGCCGAGATCGCTTTCAGCGGAATTGGTTGTCGACAGTTAACATAAACTTCGCTGGATAGTGCATTAGCCATTAGTTAAAAATTAATTTATTGACTAACGACCATAAAACATGTTAACGGCACGGTTTTAGTTTCGCTTCGATGGCAATTCCCACAAAGGGGTCTGACATTTCTCCTTCACATCAGTTATTTTTTTTCATATGTGTGTAGGGTTTGTCGATTTTTAAAAACTGGTTTTAAAAACCGGTTTTTTGGAGAAAATTATGAAATTCGAAAACCGGTTTTCTAAAATGTCGGTTTTTGTATAAACCCTATATGTGTGGAATTACGCTGCTAACTTCATAACTGTCGAACCTTCGTTAACTGTGTAGGTACGCCGAACATTCTTGCTACAATTTCACTTTCAGTTGACAAAAAAAAAATTACCTATCTATTCTCAATTTCTTCCGCTTGGTTTGGATATGACTAAGCAAAGAATCTAGGCATTTAAGGGTTGGAAGGTTTATATTTGTGTGAAGAGCCAACACCGACGTTTCGCCTCTATCAGTGTTGGTTTTTCACACAAATATATACCTTCTAACCCTTAAGTGCCTAGATTCTTTGCTTTGTTATCTACCTATAACTTATTTTTGTTATGAAATAATTCAATTTTGAAAAGTTTATTCGGGGTAAATTCCAAATTACGTCATTCATTAACTCAAAACTACCCTAAATAAGACTTAAACACCAAAAGACTTAAATTTGGTTGCTGGTTGGTGGAGAAAAACCTTTTTCACCCTTAGTTGGCGTATACATTTATAATACTTCTAAAAAGGGAAGAAATATATACTGGACTATGTAAAGGGGTGAATAAAGAAAAAAAAATTAGGAAGGAGGAGAGGGGAAATTCTGGGTTTCTAGAATTTTGAGAAAGTTAGGCATGAAGCGCAGAGAACTGAATATGAACAAAGAAGGAATGATGGTAGAAATGAATAAGACATGAGGTAGTGTTCGGTAGAGATGCAACAGACATCTGCTTACGCTTCCGCAATTACGGAAGTTCCGCATAATTTTCACATCTTCACATTTTTTGCATTTTTATAACGGAAACTTATCGGAACTTAACAAAATCTTATTTCTCATCTTTTTGAATAATAAAACAAGATGTAAAAATTTATTACTTTTATTTGTTGGTTGAACTTGGCCATTTTCAAAACACAATTTAATGGAATTGCTCGTTGCAAAGCTGCATGTTGTGCAGGTACAGTGTTGCCAATTCGAGGGATTTATCCCGATTCGAGGGATTTTTGACGTTCTCGAGGGATAAAGGGCTTTTTCCTTATTTTTGCGGGATTTTTTGTAATTTGCCATTTTCTGGTTGGTTTTGTTTGATTTTGTTGACCTGATATTATATTATGAAGGCGCTCATTTTTCTAATTGTAAACGTAAAATTTTGTCAGCTATAATCGTATAATGCTGTACGATGAAACGGTTGATATGCGACGGCGACGTGCGTTCAAGCCTACTGGTGCAGCCTGCAGGTACCTGCTCAAGTCCCTACGATAAATTGTCTTGAACTTTTTTGAATTGTATATTGTTTTCGTATCATTGTATGGTCTTCAGCAAACATCTTGAAAGTGAC
>NW_020439271.1:658556-661250 GCF_000699045.2 Agrilus planipennis
GTATATAGATATTTTCCAAATTTTATTCTCTTATTAGTTTCTTACTTTTATCTAAAAACGTCCAAGACTTTCAGCTCCCTCTTTAGCGGCTTCTAATAATTTCATTTCGAAAATACTAATACAGTTGTAGCGTTTATTTATTTTGTATAGTGTTTGCTGAGTGGTGTAAATTTTAAGTTAAAAGTGCAATTTTGTAGCCAAAAAGAAGTTCCATTTGGGATTATTTTGTTGATATTAACTATGCAAGTGCTAAATGCAAAATTTGTAATAAAATATTCGCGAAAAGGGCGCACAACCACGGCATTAAAGAATTGCCTAAAATCATTACACTTCTGCTTCCGTTTCCGCTTCCGCAAGAATTTATTATTTACTTCTGTTTCCACTTCTGCTTTCGTTATGACACTTCCGTTGCGTCGCTAGTGTTAGGTCTAATATTCTTATCTTGCTGTATATAGAACTATTGTCATTCATTTTCATCTTACTGCAAAATTAATAAAAGAGACCGGTAATATTTTACAGTTTTATTAAATGCATTTTAAGTACCTAGTAGTCGGGTGGTAGCTTATTTCTAACCTGGCTTTTATTTGTAACTTTAAAAAAGGCATTTATAAAATTGTAACCAAGAGTTCCAGTTCTCTTTTTGGCTTTCACGGGAAAATAGATATAGATGCATATTAAAAATTAATACTTTTGAAATATTCACATTATAACCATTCGTTTGATACTGAGCACAGATAGATACATTTGTCCAAATGTGAAGGGTTCTTTAAGTACTACGTGGGAGGGGATAAAAAACTCGTTAATGGTTAAGTTGGAACACAAATAGACTGATAAAATCATGGGTGGACAGGGTTAACTCAGTAAATTCATTAAATATTTAAAACCCGTGTAATTATACAAGGCAATACTCACAATCAAAATTACAGTTTGCTACCCAATTGTTTGTGTTGATGCTTTTATAGAGTTTAATGCGATTTTTTCAAATATAAAACCTCTTTGTTGTGTATTTGTTCTGACTTTTTATGTTATTATGAATAGGAAAGAAAAATTTGAAATTTAGTTAATCGTGTAGTTTTTGTGTGATATATTTTAGAACAGTTAAAACTGATTCAATACCTTTTTTATACTTATTAACGACAACATATGTACACTAATGCCTTTTTGTGCACATCCATAGTACAGTTTCTTTTTAATAACATAAGTTTCATTAACTTGAATATTGCGGAGGGAGCACAAACCGTTTTCGAAATTTGAAAAAAAAAATCAGGCGTTATAATGTAATCAGTAATTTCTAAAATTTGAAATAATATGAATTTTTACTCCGCTGCATTTTAACTATTATTGTCTCAATTAAAACAAGTAAAGTTTTTCGAAGCTTTAGAATTTTATTCATAGCGCCGAGTTGAAGTTGTTTTGTTGAGATCATTATATCGCCTTAAACAATATTTCGAAATTTCCTTATCTCCATCGGCGAAGAAAAGCAGCCGAGAGGACGTCTATTCTCTTTTACTTTTCAGTTCAACTTCATTTCCTTTTCGTTTAAGCCTTTGTTGCACAAAAAACGATCCTTTTTTGACAAAAAGATCCTATTATAGAAAGCTGAAATCTTTAATAAGACAGATTGTACGCCTGGGCGCAAACGGGGACCAACCCCAGCGAAATCTGACATGAAAAAGCTGCTTCAGCGGCTCCAAATATTCATGTTTTGCTGACAATGAACATGACAAATCATCCCCTGAAATGGCGCGATATTATTACCTGGTTGCTGTTGTTTTCATGGCCGGAAAAATTGATTTCTCTGATGCATGATGAATTTGGCGTTTGTCTTTCTATTCGCGAGTAAAATTAGATAATGTTTTCCGACAGAAATTCAACGTTTGAAGATTTCCAGGAATGAAAAAACTGTTTGAAAAAGTGAAATATACGGTAATAAATTTTTCAATTTGACAGAAAATATGTTACTGAAATTTATACACAAAAGGATTTGCCGTGTCCATTAGTGAGAAGATGTAGTGCGACCGTTTTTGTAGCATGTTACGTCCGCTGCTTCATGTGGTCGTGCACTTTTATAATAAACGCGAATATAATCCGAACTTAAGCCTATTACAACGTCCATATAAGCCGGACGTTTTAGTAAATCATTTTTAATATCATAGAGAGAGGTATGGTGTATCATTCCACTTTATCCCAGATAAATTTTCGACATTAGCGTTATTAAGGTTCGCATGACACCAGATAATAAACAGGGAGAGTTTCGAGAATCGCTAGTAGAGCGCGATAATACTGCTCGACCAACCAACGTCGATGTGTATTGTTTTTATTGTTATAAATTGCTACAAAACCGTTTTGAATCCAATAGTACGTTTTGTGGAGTCACTAAAATTTTATTGGTTTTAAAGGTGTGTGTTTGGAGCACGGCGTTGAACGGGTGCGAAACGTGGACAGTGGAAGCGGCGGAAAAGAAAAGGTTAGAAGCGTTCGAAATGTGGTGTTATAGGTGGATGATGAGGATATCGTGGGTAGAAAAGGTTAGAAATAAAGAGGTATTGAAAAAAAAGAATAGGATAACAGAGGACTTTATGGAAGTCAATAAAAAATAGGCGAGATAGGTTGGTAGGACACCTTCTTAGGCATGAAGGTCTAGTCAGAGACATATTAGAGGCAGAAACAGGAGTTAGGAGGGGTAGAGGTAGA
>NW_020439271.1:661856-673835 GCF_000699045.2 Agrilus planipennis
TGGACCTATGCGCATTACGACTAATACCATAAACATAGCGAATAAAAAAATTATTAAAATCAAACTGAGTGCATGCATAGTTATGTTTTAACCATCGGCACTTTGATAATGCGGCATCAAAGGTTTTGTACTTACTTCTCAAAGAAATTTGCCGCTTTTCGGAAGTACATGGTTATGATACACGCGCCGGCGGCTTCTTTTGAAATCTAAAACAATCGTTGCCGCCACGCCGAAATCATAACATTTGACACTATTTGATTGCCGCCATAGGGTGTAGGTATACTCATGCAAAATAATTTCGAATTTTTTTACACGCTTTATATTATTGTTTGATTTGCGGCGGCATCCTTATCATAGAGCCGGCACGTGGCGAGGCGGCGCGGTAGAAAGCAAGGATCATAAATGTTTATTAAGAAACAGTTACTTCCATGGAAAACGACATATAGGTCAGTTGATTTTTCGAATTTCTTATCAAATCTTCAGTTATTTATTAATCTGCTTGATCTTTACTATGGCTATATTCATTCAAGCTCACAATGTTCCAATTCTAATACGTTTTTCTAGGATTTAAAGTAAACTTTAATAAATAGTAATAGACTAATAGGTAATTGCAAGACTTGCAAGACTCTTGCTGCAAGACCAAGACCAAGACCAAGACTGGGAGCGCAAGACCAAGACCAAGACCAAGACCAGGTGTATTGGCGCAAGACCAAGACCAAGACTGGCTAAGTCTCGTCTTGTTCTTGCGTTTGGGCAACACTAGACAGAATAGTTCACTTAGACCACGGCCCTACAGACCGAATGTTCATTCTACTATAGTTGCATCCTTGTGTTTACAATGGTATGATAAAAAATTTTGAAACCTAATCCCTATCAAACGAAGTATTTTTTATACATATAAAGTGACACATACAATACATGAGTACAATTGGTCTCACTTTTCATTTTCGTATTTCGAAAACAAATAAAAGGTAACCGTTACAGCCGATTATAAGCACAGCTATTTTTTTTGGCATTTACCTGCATTAAGCATTATTTCCAGCTCTTAAAAAAATTGTGCTGTCAATTAAAAAGCGAAACGGTTTGTCCATAGACAACAATCTAATTATAATTTTAATCCGCAAGACTTTTAATTGGGAAACTTTACAATAGTAAAGAGGTAACGTCATTGAAGGGTTGTTTTATAAGTAGGTATAAGCTGTTGAGTCGTGATCAAAATTTAAAGGTGAAGTCGAAAGTTAAATAATGACAGGTGGGTTATCCCACTTCAAATAATAATTTAATCTGCAAGCCAAACAAAGTTTATATTAAATTCCATGCCGTGCTTATAGTGCCAATTTGCTTTCAAACCTTTAGGTCCTTGAAAGAAGAGGATGCGCTTACATGGTTACCTCCGTCTAATTTGAACTTTTATTGATATTAAAGAGATATACGGTATACCGTTGCCGAAAGAAGCCTAATCATATGTAACCCCCTCCTTTCATTATTCAATTTTTTGTCTAATCAAATATATAAGAACTCAAGAACTTATTTGAAAGTGAGCGAAAGTGATGTGCTAGGGATTTGAGATTTTGAAATAAATTTATTAGAAAGTGTTTTGTTAATCTATTACTATTTTGACAAATGTGATCATCATCAGGAGTTTAATGGAGTTATTAAATTTTAAATTCCTTTCATTCTTTTTGGTTGTTTCATTCCCACCAGGTACTATTTATCGGTTTACACTCACAATCAATGTAAAACCGGAAACTACTACATCGCTATTTGAACAAACACGTGTTATGTTGGAAGCGTTTCCAGTGGATCGGAGAGGATTTGAAGGTGTAGAGAGAAATAATAATTGTTTCAGGTAGAAGTTACCACAGCTGTGGATGACTTTTGGTATGTTAAATAAATTGTCTGTGAGAATGGACGTATCTTCTTTCTTGTTTCCATTTGGAACTGTAGTCATTTGCTGCGTTTTGAACACGCTCTTGTTAAGTTAGGAAATGCTTCATGAGTAGTACATACAAAGTGAAAAGAGGTAACCGAATAATAGCAAGCGGTGCAGCGGTTAGAGGTTGCTTAGATACGCAAAAGATCTAGGTTGGCTTTATAACTGCCTGGTTAGAATTATATCTTTCAACAAGCGCCTTTGCTTTCCTAAATTCTTGAGGATGTTGCACTTTTTTTAGTCCGATGCTGGTATCATGCTTAAATTCAGTTTGTCTGCATCTCTTTCTGTTACACATTAATTGGTGTTGTGTTATTCCTTTTTCTTTATTAGAGTCAGCTGCAATTCCTACCTGACATCTCTTTTCTATTTTTACAATATTCACTATAACGTCTGTCGTTAACCTTAACTATACCATCCACATTAATTGAAAAGTCTCCATCTTCTATTTCTTCTTACAGACATATTCACTAAATGAGATCTAATCATGCAGTTCTCGAGCGAAATTCTGAAATTGCTTGGACATTATCGCATGAACTGTCACCACTAAGCTCACCGCAATCCTTTCTGTTTCACCATAGTCTCAGACTAATCCATGAAATACTTTACTAGTAACAAATACCCACTAGATGACAATACATTACCTGTATATCAACTCGCTCTTTAGGATCTTCTTTGTTTTGGCGCGCTGATGAGATTAAATAAAATTGACTTCACGATCTGCGTCTGGTAGTTTCACTTAATTTTTGACCAAGAACTTAAATGTTTATGTACATTAATAGTTATACTATCATTTCCTAATTATATAGCATCAATGTAGTGATGTAAATTAAACTCGCATAATTACTTTAATAAAGTCAGATAACAAAGTTGAAAAAACAAAGTTAACTGTATTATATAAGCATGTTCCTCATCACAATATAAATAAACATTAACTACCCTAATGCAGTATGTCTAGTATTTCACAACCTGCCGAGCGTTAAGTAGCCGTTTTTTAATTGAGCACTGCATTAAAAACCGCCTAGGTGGAATTCAGACTAGCAAGTTATTCGTAATGTCTGCGACATGTAAATGGATAATATAATCCGAAAACAAAGATGTAACCTTCAATACCATTGAAAAGTACCAGGCATCGTTAACGACGTACACAAAGAATATGCTTAAAGAAAGATTTCATTACCTCAGTATCAAGAAAAGCTCGTCCAACTTATAATAGAACATCAAACAATTCAAAATCCACCACTAAACTCAGGCAACTAGAAACAGCGCTTGCTGGAAACAAGCCAATTAGATTAATTAGTGGAAGTGAGCATTGAGCTTCTTTTGTAATAATTTAATCATAAAAATTTACGTTTCTAATCAACAATTATTTTATGCTCTTAAAATGATCTCATTAAATTTTTGACAGATTGGTTAATTATTTTTCTATAGCACTACTACCACTGATATCACAAATATTATAAAATTTCTTACTTTAGGCAAAAAAAAAACGAAAACATCAAATGACAGAAAGGAATAAACGAATAAATATTTTTTATTTTATTGATTACTTGTTCCGTATATTATCTGAAAGAAAAAATAAAGAATAAATAATAATTAGACCCACTTAGGCAAGAAATAAGATTTGAATAAAACTAGGATTTTGTTGTTGTTGTCTAAGGTTGTTCAATAGGTGAAATTCCTTATAATACGGTTTTATCAGTAAAATAGAAGATAAATACCATCCTTTCCCGGTCGTAATTGGAAGATGTGATAAAATGGTTCAGAACAGCTACATCTCTATATACTTACATAACAACTTAAATAAATTGCTTGTCGTTAGAGACAGACTCCTCAGGTGATTTTTATTGATAATAGTAGTGCTTACGGGAATGAGTTTTTGGGTGGCAAATAATTGATTGGTCAATTAATACTTTCGTCTTTGAAAGTCAGAATTCGATTATATATTTCAGAATGCATTAAGGTTGGGTTTTATATATGTATTTAATACAAATACCTCCATTAAATAATTATCATAGTTTTTATTTTGAAAAAACTTATTTTAATACTAGCTGTAACCCGCAACTTTAATGCTTTAGTAGTTCACATTTTTCGTGCAACATTAAAAATGTATTGATGATTATTATAACATATCATTAGAATGTATGAAACCATTTGTACACCCGAGTGTAGACATTTAGACCCGCTCATTTTTACCGTAAATCCTACTCGAACGTCAAAATTGCTGATATTTAATTAAAAATTCTGATTAGATCCTGGATATCGGAAGCAGGCTTGAGCAATCCTTTCGTTTCTTATTTAAACATTTTAAACATTCACAACGGATGACCCAGCGTACCTTTGTCGTGGCGGATAATTTTATTAAGAGTCAAGTGAAAACGGTACAATTAACTAACATTACTAAAGGATTTAGTATCTCATCGTATGTTGGAATATTGGACTCAGTATCTTATAAAATGCAAAATTATTGTCCCAGAGCATGTTCGAGACTCCATTGTAATATATTTTACGAGTTTCAATTTAAATTCCAATTATAAATCTGTCTGCCAGAAATTTATTTTGGTAACTTTCAACTGAAAAACATAAATATTTTATAAAAATGCCGGTATGACGCTGTGTGGTTGTATTGCCTTATAAATCACTTATAGCATGCAATCTATCATGTTCTATTTTCTTTGTAAGTACTTACTACAGGCTTTGGTAAGAAGAATTCGTCCGTACATAATTCGAGGATTACTTTGTTACAACATTTTTAAAATTTTTTAATACAGCTTTCTCACCCAAGTTTTTGCTGAAAGGACTAATTGGAAAATTTCATTCTTACTGTACTAAGACAGTTTCTCTGACATTTTAATCGCCCAATCACACGAGTTACATTTTGAAGCGCTTCCGTTGTGCTACAGTAGCGCGACAATTGCTAGTTCGTATGTCTAAAGAACGATTTTTTGCAGCGCTTCGATATTGTAGTCGATGTAGTATTAAAATGAAGTCGCAGAAGAAAGACGAAGAGGAGTTTACTTTATTAGCGCTTCCGATAAATTAAAAAGAAGAATATAAAGAATCGGAAACATTGGATCGATCCTTACAACAACAATAAATTGATAAAAAGATTTCCACACATCTTTCCAAGATTTATGTCGAAATGAAAAAAGTTTTTCAGTCATTCCTTCTTCCCATGCTCTTCCTTATACAGTCTGCACTGCAGCTGTTCTAAAAGCAGTCTTTGAAATTATGAATTTTTCGACGTCGACATTGTCCATCGTCGGTCTGTCGCACTACTAAAAATACGCCAGTGTGGAAGCGTTAACTTAAGTAAATGTATTTCTTAGTGAAGCGCAACAATTGCTCAACTATTTAGGCACGCGATTCAAGCGAATGTCGCTATAGTTCAGCGACTGTAGCGTTACGTTTCTGAAGCGCTGCTTTCGTGCGAAAGCATCAATTTAAAACAGTGTACATAGGCTCTAAAAGGTACCTGGAATAAAGTACATGTTAAATATATGGAAATTATACTTCGTTTACTTAATGTAGCGATGTGACCTTCAGATTGACCGGCGCAAAGTAGAAAAGAACAGCACTAGGCCAGAAAAGGAAGGAGATAACTCTCGGCCAAACCGGTGAGGAGCGTAGAATCCGTACAGTACTGCACGGAAAAATTGACCATTTTATCCACTACAATTGCATTGCTAAAATATGCTGTTATTGGTACCATCTACTACTAAAAATTTCAACGAGATGTTTATTTATATTTGAAGACATATTAAAGGCTTTAACGCTTGTTTTCGACTCGCACTACTCTTCATGATCGAACAAAACTTTTGGCAGGTACTGTATGAAAAAGTATGTTTAATGAACAAGGGTCGAGAGTAAAATGAGCTTTTTCTCCCTACCTACGATTTTGCCAGCGCGCATCCAAGACATTGGAAGGGCACATCGCTAGAGAAAGTAAATGAAGTATAGTAATGTGTGCTTCATTCAGAAGTAACAATATTTATAATGCGCGAGTGTTTTGTAAATATTTGAACAGAAACATATCAGTAAAATAATGACACATAAAAGATCAATAAAGATTGTGACATGTGTTTCAGTGACTAAGCTGACATTTTCAACAAAGTGCGTTACATTTTCATTCGGCTATGTAAGCTTATTATAGGTGGCGAAAAGCGTGTCAGAAATGTTTTCAAATGTTTTGATAACGGTTTTTTCCATCTTTATTTTTTTGATATTTCAGGATTTTACGTTTTCTGTCCGCTGTTTAAGATTTAGCGTATTTTGGGTATATTTATTTTCAATACACTTGCTGCCATGTTTTTATCACTTATTTTTGTGATGTTGTATTATTTGTTTTTACCATCAGGCTTTTTATCTGTTGTAGCGAAATCAGTAGAGAGAACGAAGAAATAAGTACGATCGCAGTTGTTCGGTAAAAGTTTTTTTGTTCCCGACCCGTTGTCGTTCGTTTTCGTGTTTATATTCAGAAAGTTCATTCTTTGATCTGAGAATTTCGCCGCATTACTCGAATGTTTGCGGGATCATATGGCTCCTTGCTCCGGGCTTAACTATTTGCTTTTATCTCCGAAAGCCGCCAGCGACTGTAATTTCCGGAGTTTCTCGTATATCGTCAACGAACTACCGGTCACGGACGCCAACTTATCTTTCTTAACCTTACCAACTTTGTCCAAAGGAGTCTTCCTGCGCGTCTCGAATGGGAAGCACCGCTTTAAACGCTCACACTAAATCACTCGAGCATATTGATTTCAATTTTACAGACGCGGATATCGACCTTTGAAACGATATTTATCGTCACATCTTACAAAACGAACCGCTACATTTTCAGAGATTACATTTCTGTATGAGCGAATAAATGATTTTCCTTTTTCACGCCCGAATGTTACACAAAAGATGGATCGGTTTTATCGCCCATCTAAAGCACATTTCATAAGAAAAGTCCTTCGGCCGTATATGTCAACAGTTTACTGTCCATCCTTAGGAAGATGCTGTTAAACAATCATAAAGGCTAAAATAAATTTTCCTGTCTGAGATTACACTTTATTTTGGTCGGTTCTTTTTAGAAAAGCCGATGCTCTATCAGTTGAAAAGGTTTTTTGAATTCTCTTTAAAAAGAGACGTGAAAATTGTTTTAATTTATTATGGTAATGCATTTACAGCAACAAATAGCAGTAATGTTGAATAGCTACCCAAATATCCGAAGGGGCTAGCTAGTCATCAGGAGATATGACACCTAATAAACATAGATGACTAAGGAGGTTCGAGTTACATAACTTGCACTGTTTGTTTATTATTTATTTGTTTACTTATTTATTATTATATCGCACAAGGTACCAAATAAGTAGATTCAATTCGAATCCCGGCCAGGGGTACACAAGTTCTCTTACGTCAGCCTAGAAAAATGATACAAAACAAAAAACAAATTTTAAATGAAACGATTTAATTTTTTTTTAATTAAAAGACTACAACTTCAGGAATAGATATACAGGGGCAAATGATTAGTATGCTTAGATCTGCATGTGACATAAAAGTGTTAGCATCCAGCAATGAGGAGTAAGAGATAGCTTTTAATAAAATGGAAGCGATACTGACAAAACAGTACTGTATGAAAATAAATAAAAGTAAAACAAAAATATTGGTATGTAAGGGATGAAATAGTAGGGAAAAAGCTAATATAAAGATAGGAGACGAAAAATAGAAGAAGTGGCTGATTTTAGGTATCTAGGAAGTCAGATAAGTCAGGGCGGAAGGAGTAGTAGGGATATAAAGCAGAGGATAGCGCAGGGTCGAGTCGCTTCTATGCTCGCGAACGATTAATTTAGAAATTCGAAAAAGGTTGTTAAAAGTATAAATTTGGAGCGCGGCGCTCTACGGGTACGAAACATGGATAGTGGGCGCGGCGGAAAAGAAAAGGTTAGAAGCGTTCGAAATGTGGTGTTAGTGGCGAATGATGAAGATACCGTAGATAGAGAAGGTTGAAAATGAAGAGGTATTAGAAAGAATATGAGAACGGAGGACTGTATGAAAGTCAATAAGAAATAGGTGAGATAGGTTAGCAGGATACCTTCTCAGGCATGAAGGTCTAGTCAGAGACATATTAGAGGCAGAAACAGGAGTTAGGAGGGGTAGAGGTAGACCTAGATTAGGTTACTGTTCACAAATAGTTAAGGATGTGGGTTGTTCTTGTTTTAGGGAAATGTAAAGATTAGCTCAGGATATGAAAGAGTCTTAGGGCTGACGATATTAAAATTTTAAAAAAGAAATTGATGGTAGGTTTCGATAAGTTCAATTCAACTGTATTCATTTTTAGTATGTAATTATAGATAGAAATTGATGAAGGCCTACCCAACCGTATCGTCCGCGCGCCTGCCACAGTATAGATTAGAGATTTTCTAAAACAAATAGGTTTTAACTGATTAGCAGCAGTCAGTTTTTCCATTTCCAATTTTGTTTCTTCATCTACAAGTATCTCTTTCCCCTGGTTTACTTAACTAACTGAGAGATTGGGTGGTTTCAAGTTGAGTACATACTAAAATCGATTTTACCCTGGAATACGAGTGTGTTGAATCGAAAGCCCATTTCTGGAAAAGCGTCAGTATAAAATCCATCGTTACCTAAAGAGAAAACTTTCGTCTCTCAATAAATATTGCAGCTGCGTGATGATTTTATTTCCGTTTCCAATCGGTAAATTTAAACAATATTTTCGTTTATAAAGAGAACTTCGCAAATTTAATTCGTCATACAAATTTGAGACCGCAAAAATTCCTTTCTTCATTTCCCGACGGGCGGCTACGGAAAAGAAGGATCACTAGGGAAATTATTGATGACATGCGTCATGTACGGCGGTCTTTACGTACCTACATAAATAAGTCCCATCAGCTTATGTCACACGTATCAGCTTTAGCGTGTGTTCAGGTCGGAAGAAACAATAATTTATAAAATGTCACAATTCATTTATTTTTTTCCGTCATGTATGAATACATTTCTTGAAGATGCCACCGGGAAATCTTTTACTCTCATGCGACTGATGATTATGTATAGTCTAAAAGAGCTGTTGAACCTGGAATAATCACTATTTTCTTAAGTTTCAAAAATTAGTTTTTGACTAATTATTGCAGTTATGCGAAAAAATAGCAAGCATCAGGCATTAATGTTGAATGTACGTAACTTGTCTTTGTTTCGTAACATAATATTTCGGTTTATGATTTTGACATTTCTCCCTGTAATAACTAAAGTGTAGGACATGATATTTTGTTCAACAAATGGAATACTCGTACACTTGGCATGCTGCATTTAGTCACAAATGCACCATTTATAACTCAAGAATGGCTGCATCATTTTCATGATCTCTGATTTTTTCGTTTCGTCTTCTACAAGCATAGCAGAATAACTATTAAAATATAAAAAATTTAAATATGTATATAGAAAATTATTGCATCAAGGTAAAAAAAAGCTGTCAAATCGATTAACCTCAATCGTTGCAGATCATTCGGTCAACAGTCATCAGTACCACAAGATTGACAGCACAGAATATATGAATCATATTATTCCGTTAACAAAATCCGAAATTAATTGTAAGTTTAGGTAAAAGTTAACATGATATTCATTGATTGTTAGGCTGTACAAAGTTCGCCTGATCAGCTAGTATAAAAATACAGACTAAGTTCACAAAATGCCGCAGAAAACTGACGAAAGCTTAAGTTGTTCACAGATTTAATTGAAATTGTTTCTTAGAACCACTGGTTATTCATTTTCGGCTTTAGTTTATATAATTTTACTAGTAATTGTAGAAAACAGGTCAACACTTAATTCTGAATCACTGATCTATTAACTGAATTGCAGAAAAGGCACTTTTTCTCTAGATCGAGACGCTGGTTCGCGTTGGTAGAGCATTCGTTCAAGAGGAAAAAGGACATAGAAAAATTGCAGCCATGTCGGTACATGTCGCCTATATAAAGATTAGTTCAATCGATTATCACTGACTTCGTCTTCTGAAATTGGCTGAATCATATATAACATAAAAGCTGTTTTCTTTTTAGCATTTATTATTAGTAATGAATAATCGTTAAAGATTAAAGATTTTTGCGTGAAAAAGTTGGCTACTTCGCTGTCCAAAATTAGCCTAGTAAGGCAATATACTAGATTAACTTTTTATACTTCATTCCACCTTTCTTAATTCACATAGCTGAAATTTTCCCATTGCTAACATGAAAACGGTGATCTAGATTTTGCTGCAATAGGATTATGCCGGAGGGAGCTGTTCGTGTGAAGCATTCTAGAAATAATCGACATTCATTCACAGTGCGTTAAACTTTTATCAGACAAAAGATATATCGGCAATTCCTAATCATTCGGAAAGAGTTGAACTGAATCTTTTATGAGTCCATTCGAGAGAACCCCAGAATACGTACGAAGGTACCTATAGAGCAAAAAAATAAAAAAGCTTTCACGAGCACATTTACCGGAGCACCGCATAATATTACATTCTATCAATGCCAGCCATTTCGTGCCAGTCGAAATGTGAAAGGCGACCGTCTATTCGCACCCGGCCATTTATAAAGAAATATCTGAGGATTAGATCTATCGCCTTCCGTTTTACTTACGTCGCTTTTGCTGCATTTCGAACAAATTAATTATACTTTTTTTGCAATCGTACCATTAGTCATTTTTTCTTCTACGTTTTCGCAAGGATTTCTCACGAAAAAATATATACTTATATATAGTACATATATACAGGGCGTAACAGAAATAAATGCCGATCTTTTGAGAGTGTAAACTACAATAGATGCACAGTGTGTTCGACAGCGTGGTTAAGGGCAAAATTTTTATTTAATTAAGAAAATCACAATAATTTAAGATCCGAAGCAGGTCCTGTAAGTGAGTTGGTAACATAGGGGCCTAGTGTGATAAAAATTCTGCCGCTGCATAGTTAGAGAATTGCCGATTATCTATCGTAAAATAAACATAAACAATTTAGTACTATGCATGATGTTTAGACTAAATACACTACATAAATTATGTAAACATTAGTCAGTAAATAAGCATCATCTCTAAAGTTGTAATTTTATTAAAGTAAATTTGTAGACTTGCCGAAATAAGCCTTCAAAAGTTTCACACCACACATTTACCAAAATCACGAAGGATATACGACATGCGAATTTGTGTCAGACCAACTCAATTTCAAGTAAGGCTCGCTGCAAATGATAAGGATGCAGCAATTGCTCTTTTAAAATTTGCCACACTATCACATCACATGAGAGAAGTCAACGTTCCCCGCTGTTTCACGTGTACTATTTTGGGGATTGTTTTCTTATTTGAAATTGAGGATACCTATCATCCTTACAGCGTAGATATGGTTCAGACCCGTAAATACGTATCATGTCACATTATTTTAACTATTGTTTTACAGTGACTGACCTGCACTAAAAATTAATGCTGTGTTACTGAATTAGTTTATTGAACTGCATATCGATTGCCTCATACAATGGTTAAATGTTAAAAGAATAAACGGCTACTAGAGGTTGGCTGTTAACATAAATATAGATTCCCTAAATCACACTTAGTCTAATCTAACAAATAAACAACACCTAAGCCAAAAAAAGCAAAACAAATACTACAGTGACTGATGTTGGTAATTACCAGCTGATAGAATGCAGTGTTGTAGGACGTATTTGTTTGCCATGGTCGAATTGAATGTACCTGTAATTACAAATACGTTTTTCTCGAAAACGGTGAACTTTCAGATATACATTTACTCAATTTTCATGTTTTATAGTGCTCTATCGCCTCCTTCAAGCTCGTCACTTATTTCTGTTACACACTGTATACGTTTGGGGTATGGTTCTGTACGGGTGCAAAACGTGGACGGAACAATTGACCCACACGCAAACATTCAGAGTCAAAAACAAACTAGATGGAATACATTTTTGGTCTTGTAAAAAAGCAATTGATAGGAAACCCAAACCCATTCATATCCCTCTTTTGGCATCCCGAATCGAGTAGCATATCACAATCGTCTGTGAGGCGATACACCTACC
>NW_020439271.1:676725-696701 GCF_000699045.2 Agrilus planipennis
TTAATCGAATAAAATAATTCGAAGTGGTCTGTATTCTGTCGAAACTGCCAGACGCGGATCGCGATTTCGATCTTTTTGGATCTCATCAGCGCGTCCTAAAATGTAGCATCGTGCTACAGATCGCGTTTACTGCGCCATTTGTAGAATTTTCTAAAACGCACTGTTAAGACAGCAGGTAAAAGTTGGTCTGTGTTCTGTCGCAGCTGCCTGCGACGCGCTGATGAGATCCAAAAAGATCGAAATCGCGATCTGCGTCTGGCAGTTTCGACAGAATACAGACCATTTCGAATTATTTTAATGAGGGATGAGTTTGATAAGTTTAAAAGCAACAAGTCTACCTTGACTTTCATTGTGAAAACTCCAAAGAACTAAATTTTACTCCATTAAATAATGTCAATGCCGGTTAATTTAAAATCCGATTACTTAAAAAACTAAGATTTGTGGAGTTATAAATTTACGTGTCTAAGTAGTAGCACAGAAAAGCTGAAAAGGCATAAATGCCTTTTGATATCGCAGCATACGTGGACAACTTTAAAGGGATGTCCAAGCCTGAGGCACTAATTTTCGACACCTGGAATAGCCTTGTGGAATGCTACTATCTAATAATCGCATTGTTTTTTTAAATACCACTTCACTCTTATAAAAGCCGAATTAAAACATCGTGACTCTTTAAGATTCATGAAATAATATTTTCATTTCAAATGGTTCTTTCAGCTTAAATGCTTACTGACCCTTGGATTAGAATTCTTGGCAAATATACCCATAGTTAGATTGCTGTTGTTTTCGCGGAATGCGAAAATTGGGCAATAGCAGGGAGAAGTGCAGCACCCACTTGCAGTCAATCTTTGAGCTGCATTTGAGGTCTATTGTTCTGTTAAGATCCTCTGCTTTGAGCAACATATGTCCTCAATTTTACCATATATTTGAACTGAATTTCGCTCCAGTGTCCTGCATTTTTATTCTCCTAGTCCTGAAAATCTAAATAACTAATAAAGTTGGCAATAGCAAATAGACGAGATAGGTTGGTATTGGGACACCTTCTCGGGCATGAAGGAGTAGTTAGAGACATATTAGAGCCAGAAGCAGGAGTTAAGAGGAGTAGAGGTAGACCTACATTAGATTACTGTCCGTAAATAGTTAAAGATGTGGGATGTTCTAATTTCTAAGTTCTTGCTAAAGCCCTTCTGATGATGATGAACTATTGACACCAACCATAAAAGTGTAGCCTATTTCAAAGGATACAAATTATATCACGTTAGTGTACGTGTCACCTGCTTGTGTGTGAACATTCATTAAACGCGTTTTATACGTTCAAATTTGTCGCATTTTGTGTAACCGACAACGTTTTACAACCAAACATTGTAGTTCGGAACTAACGAAAGCTCCTTAACTTCGCTGTATATTTTTACCTTCACGAAAATACGTCTTTAAACCAGTGACAGGCGGATCTACGTCAACACGTGTATATATTTTTGTACATTTTCAACTTAGGTTCTTAATCCCTTGTTAGTGACAGAGATAAATCTTTTTCCACGTGGCAACTGCGAGAATCGCAGTAGCTCTGCTGTCGTTGCGTCCTCATTTCCGTTTTTATTTTGTTTAAACGTTTCGGCTGCTTTAATACGCCTATTATACAACGGAAAAATCTTCTCGACTTTAATGGATACCAGTGTTCAAATCGTTCGTTTTTTTTTATTCTTTGTAAACACAAAAACGATAGAATTTTCACCTTGTCGTCATAACAACATAAATATGTTACTCATGAAGAAAATAGAAACGAGCAGATCTTCTTCTTATCGATTTGTTTCATTTCATGACATCTCGACTATTCAAATTTAAGTAAAAATCATCTAATATTTAATATCTCCATTTCTTACTACAATAGACGGATGTGAAGTTTAAATATATATTAAATTTTCTCAATGCTGCCAACTTGACTTTGTTGTTTTCCTTACACATACTGTCGAGTATGTTGCGCGTAACAATTTCGAAAATCCCTTTTATCTATATATATATATATAAAAGAACGTCGTTTTAGTTATAGTATTTATAACTCAAGAACGGCTGAACTGATTTGGCTGAAAATTGGAGGGGAGGAGACGGACATAGGACACTTTTTATTACGTTCCACGGGAAAAACTTGGTATAAGAAAACACAACTGACATGGAATGACAAAACGCAACTGACAGCAAAACGAAAAATTTATCAGTCAAAACATCAGTATAGCCGTTCATTTGTTAAAAATGGTATAACAAAACGCAACTGACATGGAATAACAAAACGCAACTGACAGCTAAACGTAATGTTGTCTACGGTTAAGTATGGTGTTTTATTTATAGTCAGATTTACCTAAAAATTTGAATGCTTTTTCATATAAAATTAGTGTTTCAACATTTTACAAAATTCTACCTCTTTAGAAAGCTGAAAGGGATTTGCAAAGATTGCATGTTTGTTTTTGGTCCGATTTACTTGAAACTAGTTAAAAAATTTAATCTCTGTTGGGTGGGATGAGTGGTGAAGAAGAGTTGCAATGTTTAAATGGAACATATATTATTTGTGGTCAGATTTACTTGAAACTTCATACATTTTCTATTTGATATTATTATTCAAATGAAAAGAAGTTGCAACGTTTTCATGGGGTATATTTTATTTGTACTCGGATTTACTCGATTCTTGATATTTTGGTAATTTTTAAAAATCAATCCCAGAGGTAGCATGCCGGACTACGGTCGCAATACTATTCGTTTCGGCTATGGAAGAGGGGACTCACCTACGAAATTCAAGGGATAAGAAAAGGAAAGAATCATCTCACTCTCACTCGCACTCGCAATGAAGAGCTCCTTAGCTATAACTGAGGAGCACTCGGGAGTCAAAAGAGTCGAGTTTGCCCGGCTCTGCTATGCAATATACAAACACCGAAGAATTACCAAAAAGGCTCCTCGTTACTTAAAAATGAAGCAAAATTTCGCCAATTCATTTTCCTAAAATTAAATAAATTAGATTCGGTCGACTTTAAAACTAGGTCAGCTGGTTAGAGCTTCTTTCTCCTCTTATTTTTTAATATCATCGCCTAAGATCAAGGGTTTTAGGGTGATCGTTGCGTGACATCGCAGTTGTCCCTTACAAGTCAGCTGCTTAATGGAAAAATTATTTCTGAACCGACGAAGAACATCTCGGTTTTCTAATAACAGCATTAAGCTCGGGGTTTCGCGTGTTCCAGCACTAATGTCTCGCATCCAAGTGCTTACGTCTGTTTTCCTAACGGAAGTTTTATTTGCGTCGTATTCGTAATAATTTTATTCATCCCATGCTCTTGATATATCATGTTCAAATACAGCAGCAGCAGCAGCAGCAACACAAGTCGATGTGGCATCAGCACCGTCTCTGATCCGAAATCCGGCCTTGTGTGAAATCAATTTCGTTTCCCTCACGAGAGCACTTTACTTTACACATAACGCATTAACACAAGCACTCCAAGCAAATCGTGCGGTAATCAAATGAATAGGACGTAATTAAGTGAACAGGATGACAGATTAATCAGCACAACAGAAGCAGTCATTGTAAAGCAAAACAAGTTGATGAGTGACAGGCAGACAGACAACAGACAAGTATGCGTTATAGTTATGTATGTACATGTCGAATATTGTACCTGTGAAAAGTTAAAGGAGAAAAAGACACTTTCAACTATTAAATCCACTAACAACGTCCCGAGATAAAAATGTTCAATTTCTCAGTCTCTGAAAGCGAGACTCGAGTCTCCTTCTCTCATCGAGTCTCTCCCCCAATAGCACACGACATTGGCCCAATATTTATTCTATATTGGTACAATATTGTATATGGGCCCAGTATTGCAAATTTATAGCCAATATTGGTAATATATAGGATATATACCAAGTTTTTCACTTCTCTTAATTTCCCTCGTCTCATCTTTCTTACCCCATCAATCATCCATTCTCACGATTCCTTAAAGGATGCTGAAGAAGACTTTCTGTCCTACTCTCCGTAGTCCGAAGGGTTTGTCTGTCGACCAATATTAGTAGTTAGTTACCCGAGATAAAAATCTTTAGTCTCTCAAAGTCTCTGAAAGCGAGACTCGAACGGAGACTCGAGGTTCTCCGGTGTCGCTGAGAGAGACTGTCGAGAGACTCTCAAAAAACTCATTTAGCGTCTCTAAACGAGAGACTCGAGTCTCTCAATTTTTCAGTTTTATTCATTCAGTCTCTCTGTGAGTGACTCGAATCTCTGAATTAACAATTTTATCGTTCGAGTCTTTCATACAGAGACTGTGAGNTATAAAATCCATCGTTACCTAAAGAGAAAACTTTCGTCTCTCAATAAATATTGCAGCTGCGTGATGATTTTATTTCCGTTTCCAATCGGTAAATTTAAACAATATTTTCGTTTATAAAGAGAACTTCGCAAATTTAATTCGTCATACAAATTTGAGACCGCAAAAATTCCTTTCTTCATTTCCCGACGGGCGGCTACGGAAAAGAAGGATCACTAGGGAAATTATTGATGACATGCGTCATGTACGGCGGTCTTTACGTACCTACATAAATAAGTCCCATCAGCTTATGTCACACGTATCAGCTTTAGCGTGTGTTCAGGTCGGAAGAAACAATAATTTATAAAATGTCACAATTCATTTATTTTTTTCCGTCATGTATGAATACATTTCTTGAAGATGCCACCGGGAAATCTTTTACTCTCATGCGACTGATGATTATGTATAGTCTAAAAGAGCTGTTGAACCTGGAATAATCACTATTTTCTTAAGTTTCAAAAATTAGTTTTTGACTAATTATTGCAGTTATGCGAAAAAATAGCAAGCATCAGGCATTAATGTTGAATGTACGTAACTTGTCTTTGTTTCGTAACATAATATTTCGGTTTATGATTTTGACATTTCTCCCTGTAATAACTAAAGTGTAGGACATGATATTTTGTTCAACAAATGGAATACTCGTACACTTGGCATGCTGCATTTAGTCACAAATGCACCATTTATAACTCAAGAATGGCTGCATCATTTTCATGATCTCTGATTTTTTCGTTTCGTCTTCTACAAGCATAGCAGAATAACTATTAAAATATAAAAAATTTAAATATGTATATAGAAAATTATTGCATCAAGGTAAAAAAAAGCTGTCAAATCGATTAACCTCAATCGTTGCAGATCATTCGGTCAACAGTCATCAGTACCACAAGATTGACAGCACAGAATATATGAATCATATTATTCCGTTAACAAAATCCGAAATTAATTGTAAGTTTAGGTAAAAGTTAACATGATATTCATTGATTGTTAGGCTGTACAAAGTTCGCCTGATCAGCTAGTATAAAAATACAGACTAAGTTCACAAAATGCCGCAGAAAACTGACGAAAGCTTAAGTTGTTCACAGATTTAATTGAAATTGTTTCTTAGAACCACTGGTTATTCATTTTCGGCTTTAGTTTATATAATTTTACTAGTAATTGTAGAAAACAGGTCAACACTTAATTCTGAATCACTGATCTATTAACTGAATTGCAGAAAAGGCACTTTTTCTCTAGATCGAGACGCTGGTTCGCGTTGGTAGAGCATTCGTTCAAGAGGAAAAAGGACATAGAAAAATTGCAGCCATGTCGGTACATGTCGCCTATATAAAGATTAGTTCAATCGATTATCACTGACTTCGTCTTCTGAAATTGGCTGAATCATATATAACATAAAAGCTGTTTTCTTTTTAGCATTTATTATTAGTAATGAATAATCGTTAAAGATTAAAGATTTTTGCGTGAAAAAGTTGGCTACTTCGCTGTCCAAAATTAGCCTAGTAAGGCAATATACTAGATTAACTTTTTATACTTCATTCCACCTTTCTTAATTCACATAGCTGAAATTTTCCCATTGCTAACATGAAAACGGTGATCTAGATTTTGCTGCAATAGGATTATGCCGGAGGGAGCTGTTCGTGTGAAGCATTCTAGAAATAATCGACATTCATTCACAGTGCGTTAAACTTTTATCAGACAAAAGATATATCGGCAATTCCTAATCATTCGGAAAGAGTTGAACTGAATCTTTTATGAGTCCATTCGAGAGAACCCCAGAATACGTACGAAGGTACCTATAGAGCAAAAAAATAAAAAAGCTTTCACGAGCACATTTACCGGAGCACCGCATAATATTACATTCTATCAATGCCAGCCATTTCGTGCCAGTCGAAATGTGAAAGGCGACCGTCTATTCGCACCCGGCCATTTATAAAGAAATATCTGAGGATTAGATCTATCGCCTTCCGTTTTACTTACGTCGCTTTTGCTGCATTTCGAACAAATTAATTATACTTTTTTTGCAATCGTACCATTAGTCATTTTTTCTTCTACGTTTTCGCAAGGATTTCTCACGAAAAAATATATACTTATATATAGTACATATATACAGGGCGTAACAGAAATAAATGCCGATCTTTTGAGAGTGTAAACTACAATAGATGCACAGTGTGTTCGACAGCGTGGTTAAGGGCAAAATTTTTATTTAATTAAGAAAATCACAATAATTTAAGATCCGAAGCAGGTCCTGTAAGTGAGTTGGTAACATAGGGGCCTAGTGTGATAAAAATTCTGCCGCTGCATAGTTAGAGAATTGCCGATTATCTATCGTAAAATAAACATAAACAATTTAGTACTATGCATGATGTTTAGACTAAATACACTACATAAATTATGTAAACATTAGTCAGTAAATAAGCATCATCTCTAAAGTTGTAATTTTATTAAAGTAAATTTGTAGACTTGCCGAAATAAGCCTTCAAAAGTTTCACACCACACATTTACCAAAATCACGAAGGATATACGACATGCGAATTTGTGTCAGACCAACTCAATTTCAAGTAAGGCTCGCTGCAAATGATAAGGATGCAGCAATTGCTCTTTTAAAATTTGCCACACTATCACATCACATGAGAGAAGTCAACGTTCCCCGCTGTTTCACGTGTACTATTTTGGGGATTGTTTTCTTATTTGAAATTGAGGATACCTATCATCCTTACAGCGTAGATATGGTTCAGACCCGTAAATACGTATCATGTCACATTATTTTAACTATTGTTTTACAGTGACTGACCTGCACTAAAAATTAATGCTGTGTTACTGAATTAGTTTATTGAACTGCATATCGATTGCCTCATACAATGGTTAAATGTTAAAAGAATAAACGGCTACTAGAGGTTGGCTGTTAACATAAATATAGATTCCCTAAATCACACTTAGTCTAATCTAACAAATAAACAACACCTAAGCCAAAAAAAGCAAAACAAATACTACAGTGACTGATGTTGGTAATTACCAGCTGATAGAATGCAGTGTTGTAGGACGTATTTGTTTGCCATGGTCGAATTGAATGTACCTGTAATTACAAATACGTTTTTCTCGAAAACGGTGAACTTTCAGATATACATTTACTCAATTTTCATGTTTTATAGTGCTCTATCGCCTCCTTCAAGCTCGTCACTTATTTCTGTTACACACTGTATACGTTTGGGGTATGGTTCTGTACGGGTGCAAAACGTGGACGGAACAATTGACCCACACGCAAACATTCAGAGTCAAAAACAAACTAGATGGAATACATTTTTGGTCTTGTAAAAAAGCAATTGATAGGAAACCCAAACCCATTCATATCCCTCTTTTGGCATCCCGAATCGAGTAGCATATCACAATCGTCTGTGAGGCGATACACCTACCAGCTCGTAAAAGAAATATTTCGGCTGTGTCAAACAACTCTCCTTGTACATTATTAATGGTGCCTGACAAATGATGGATGAAGGAAAACTGTCTTTTTTTAAGGTGAAAAAAGGATGAGCTCCACCATCGTCGATCTGAAACTGGCAGGTACAATCAACTTATTAAAGAATATTTTCTTAAATTCTCTTTTAGGAGTAATTATTGAGAAACGGTTTTTGCTGAATTTATGTATAATTTATAAAGAATCATAAAATATCGAAGAAATATTTATGTTGAAAGTCTAAAAAAGAGACAGATTGTAATGCAGCGTACAAATTTTTAGTTCTATTGCCTAAGCTTTGCATAAAAGCTCAAGGAATCGAATCTTAAGTTTTAATGTTTTTAAAAAGTTCGCAGCTGTTATTATTATCTTATTATTACAGTGCTTTCGCAACTGAAGAAGCATGCACTTGATTTGATTTATTTTTCATATAAATGTCCATTTCAATAACGTTCAGATTTTTATTACCTGTGATATTTTGACCACAACTTTGTGCTTTCTTGCCCTTATACAAATACTTTTAGAGTAAACAAAAGGTCGTTGTTTGTTGATTTTATCAAAGCGAACAAAAAATCTTCTCGTGTATAGTTTCTGCCGAGCTGATGATAAGGTTGACTGTGCCTTTCACATTTAGTTGTCTTCGTGACGGGTTTAGAGCAGGTCGTTCGGTACATATTCGCATCATATTCCACGACATATTTACAAAGTTTTGATATTAAATTTTGTGTTAATTTAATGCTTGCTTTTTGTGTCATGTTCGGATGGTGTATATACTACAAGTGATGAAAAGGACAAACTTCTCCTTATTAGGATAATATTCAAAAAAACATGTGATATTGAAAGGAGTTGATGGATATTATTATAAGCTATGTCCATGCTGGATTTTCCATGTGATACCTAGTTATACCAGGTAACTTTTAATAAAAACTAAAGTGTATGAGTTGTAAATGTAAAAACGAAACAGCGAGAGAAATAAAAAAAAGTATATACACGTAATTAATAGTAGCACTCTGCAATTGTCAACTAAGCGCGAAATTCAAATGGATGTGGCGTCGCTTTGCCCATATTCAAAAATAGCTGTAATAAACTTTAGCGGACGCGCGTTACTCTGTTATGCATGGAGCTCATTAAGCTCAAAACAATGGCAACCTTCGACAATGAGACCAAGATAAAACCTAAAATGTAGGTTCATATGACGAACTTGGAATTAAACGAACACATAATCACAGCACACCATTATCTCATAATGGACACAACATATAGGTGCCTACATAATGAATAATTATTTTGAAAATGTAAGGTGCCCCATTAAGGACTGTACAATAAATTCTATATGACAATAATAAAACTGCTAAATATTATAAATATTTGACATGTTAAGAAAGTATGATTTAATAATATATACCATAATGCAGCAACATAAGCATAGTATTTAAAATTATATACCCTAATGGCGAATTGAGAACCGAATATTATATTGTATGTATTATTTAATTAATTTAAGGACGGCACCTTCCCTTGCGAATTTAAAAAATATGACGTGGTAAAAGATTGTGTACCTGTGCTTGGAGCAAGGCTTTGTACGGGTGTGGGCGTAGCAGAAAAGACAAAGTTGGAAGCGTCTAAGATGTGGTGTGGAAGATGTTAAAAATATCGTGGATATAAAAGGTTAGAAATAAGAAGGGAGGAGAACAGTTGGAAATCAATTAGAAATAGGAGAGGTAGATTGTTAAAGCACCTTCTCACACATGAAGAAGTAGTTAGAGTCATATTGGAAGCAGAAACAGGAGTTAAGAGCGACAGAGGTAAATCTAATAAATTATACCAGGGCTTATACCGCGGGTGGAAATCAATTAGAAATAGGAGAGGTAGGTTGTTAAAACACCTTCTCACACATGAAGAAGTAGTTAGAGTCATATTGGAAGCAGAAACAGGAGTTAAGAGCGACAGAGGTAAATCTAATAAATTATACCAGGGCTTATACCGCGGGTGGAAATCAATTAGAAATAGGAGAGGTAGGTTGTTAAAACACCTTCTCACACATGAAGAAGTAGTTAGAGTCATATTGGAAGCAGAAACAGGAGTTAAGAGCGACAGAGGTAAATCTAATAAATTATACCAGGGCTTATACCGCGGGTGGAAATCAATTAGAAATAGGAGAGGTAGGTTGTTAAAACACCTTCTCACACATGAAGAAGTAGTTAGAGTCATATTGGAAGCAGAAACAGGAGTTAAGAGCGACAGAGGTAAATCTAATAAATTATACCAGGGCTTATACCGCGGGTGGAAATCAATTAGAAATAGGAGAGGTAGGTTGTTAAAACACCTTCTCACACATGAAGAAGTAGTTAGAGTCATATTGGAAGCAGAAACAGGAGTTAAGAGCGACAGAGGTAAATCTAATAAATTATACCAGGGCTTATACCGCGGGTGGAAATCAATTAGAAATAGGAGAGGTAGGTTGTTAAAACACCTTCTCACACATGAAGAAGTAGTTAGAGTCATATTGGAAGCAGAAACAGGAGTTAAGAGCGACAGAGGTAAATCTAATAAATTATACCAGGGCTTATACCGCGGGTGGAAATCAATTAGAAATAGGAGAGGTAGGTTGTTAAAACACCTTCTCACACATGAAGAAGTAGTTAGAGTCATATTGGAAGCAGAAACAGGAGTTAAGAGCGACAGAGGTAAATCTAATAAATTATACCAGGGCTTATACCGCGGGTGGAAATCAATTAGAAATAGGAGAGGTAGGTTGTTAAAACACCTTCTCACACATGAAGAAGTAGTTAGAGTCATATTGGAAGCAGAAACAGGAGTTAAGAGCGACAGAGGTAAATCTAATAAATTATACCAGGGCTTATACCGCGGGTGGAAATCAATTAGAAATAGGAGAGGTAGGTTGTTAAAACACCTTCTCACACATGAAGAAGTAGTTAGAGTCATATTGGAAGCAGAAACAGGAGTTAAGAGCGACAGAGGTAAATCTAATAAATTATACCAGGGCTTATACCGCGGGTGGAAATCAATTAGAAATAGGAGAGGTAGGTTGTTAAAACACCTTCTCACACATGAAGAAGTAGTTAGAGTCATATTGGAAGCAGAAACAGGAGTTAAGAGCGACAGAGGTAAATCTAATAAATTATACCAGGGCTTATACCGCGGGTGGAAATCAATTAGAAATAGGAGAGGTAGGTTGTTAAAACACCTTCTCACACATGAAGAAGTAGTTAGAGTCATATTGGAAGCAGAAACAGGAGTTAAGAGCGACAGAGGTAAATCTAATAAATTATACCAGGGCTTATACCGCGGGTGGAAATCAATTAGAAATAGGAGAGGTAGGTTGTTAAAACACCTTCTCACACATGAAGAAGTAGTTAGAGTCATATTGGAAGCAGAAACAGGAGTTAAGAGCGACAGAGGTAAATCTAATAAATTATACCAGGGCTTATACCGCGGGTGGAAATCAATTAGAAATAGGAGAGGTAGGTTGTTAAAACACCTTCTCACACATGAAGAAGTAGTTAGAGTCATATTGGAAGCAGAAACAGGAGTTAAGAGCGACAGAGGTAAATCTAATAAATTATACCAGGGCTTATACCGCGGGTGGAAATCAATTAGAAATAGGAGAGGTAGGTTGTTAAAACACCTTCTCACACATGAAGAAGTAGTTAGAGTCATATTGGAAGCAGAAACAGGAGTTAAGAGCGACAGAGGTAAATCTAATAAATTATACCAGGGCTTATACCGCGGGTGGAAATCAATTAGAAATAGGAGAGGTAGGTTGTTAAAACACCTTCTCACACATGAAGAAGTAGTTAGAGTCATATTGGAAGCAGAAACAGGAGTTAAGAGCGACAGAGGTAAATCTAATAAATTATACCAGGGCTTATACCGCGGGTGGAAATCAATTAGAAATAGGAGAGGTAGGTTGTTAAAACACCTTCTCACACATGAAGAAGTAGTTAGAGTCATATTGGAAGCAGAAACAGGAGTTAAGAGCGACAGAGGTAAATCTAATAAATTATACCAGGGCTTATACCGCGGGTGGAAATCAATTAGAAATAGGAGAGGTAGGTTGTTAAAACACCTTCTCACACATGAAGAAGTAGTTAGAGTCATATTGGAAGCAGAAACAGGAGTTAAGAGCGACAGAGGTAAATCTAATAAATTATACCAGGGCTTATACCGCGGGTGGAAATCAATTAGAAATAGGAGAGGTAGGTTGTTAAAACACCTTCTCACACATGAAGAAGTAGTTAGAGTCATATTGGAAGCAGAAACAGGAGTTAAGAGCGACAGAGGTAAATCTAATAAATTATACCAGGGCTTATACCGCGGGTGGAAATCAATTAGAAATAGGAGAGGTAGGTTGTTAAAACACCTTCTCACACATGAAGAAGTAGTTAGAGTCATATTGGAAGCAGAAACAGGAGTTAAGAGCGACAGAGGTAAATCTAATAAATTATACCAGGGCTTATACCGCGGGTGGAAATCAATTAGAAATAGGAGAGGTAGGTTGTTAAAACACCTTCTCACACATGAAGAAGTAGTTAGAGTCATATTGGAAGCAGAAACAGGAGTTAAGAGCGACAGAGGTAAATCTAATAAATTATACCAGGGCTTATACCGCGGGTGGAAATCAATTAGAAATAGGAGAGGTAGGTTGTTAAAACACCTTCTCACACATGAAGAAGTAGTTAGAGTCATATTGGAAGCAGAAACAGGAGTTAAGAGCGACAGAGGTAAATCTAATAAATTATACCAGGGCTTATACCGCGGGTGGAAATCAATTAGAAATAGGAGAGGTAGGTTGTTAAAACACCTTCTCACACATGAAGAAGTAGTTAGAGTCATATTGGAAGCAGAAACAGGAGTTAAGAGCGACAGAGGTAAATCTAATAAATTATACCAGGGCTTATACCGCGGGTGGAAATCAATTAGAAATAGGAGAGGTAGGTTGTTAAAACACCTTCTCACACATGAAGAAGTAGTTAGAGTCATATTGGAAGCAGAAACAGGAGTTAAGAGCGACAGAGGTAAATCTAATAAATTATACCAGGGCTTATACCGCGGGTGGAAATCAATTAGAAATAGGAGAGGTAGGTTGTTAAAACACCTTCTCACACATGAAGAAGTAGTTAGAGTCATATTGGAAGCAGAAACAGGAGTTAAGAGCGACAGAGGTAAATCTAATAAATTATACCAGGGCTTATACCGCGGGTGGAAATCAATTAGAAATAGGAGAGGTAGGTTGTTAAAACACCTTCTCACACATGAAGAAGTAGTTAGAGTCATATTGGAAGCAGAAACAGGAGTTAAGAGCGACAGAGGTAAATCTAATAAATTATACCAGGGCTTATACCGCGGGTGGAAATCAATTAGAAATAGGAGAGGTAGGTTGTTAAAACACCTTCTCACACATGAAGAAGTAGTTAGAGTCATATTGGAAGCAGAAACAGGAGTTAAGAGCGACAGAGGTAAATCTAATAAATTATACCAGGGCTTATACCGCGGGTGGAAATCAATTAGAAATAGGAGAGGTAGGTTGTTAAAACACCTTCTCACACATGAAGAAGTAGTTAGAGTCATATTGGAAGCAGAAACAGGAGTTAAGAGCGACAGAGGTAAATCTAATAAATTATACCAGGGCTTATACCGCGGGTGGAAATCAATTAGAAATAGGAGAGGTAGGTTGTTAAAACACCTTCTCACACATGAAGAAGTAGTTAGAGTCATATTGGAAGCAGAAACAGGAGTTAAGAGCGACAGAGGTAAATCTAATAAATTATACCAGGGCTTATACCGCGGGTGGAAATCAATTAGAAATAGGAGAGGTAGGTTGTTAAAACACCTTCTCACACATGAAGAAGTAGTTAGAGTCATATTGGAAGCAGAAACAGGAGTTAAGAGCGACAGAGGTAAATCTAATAAATTATACCAGGGCTTATACCGCGGGTGGAAATCAATTAGAAATAGGAGAGGTAGGTTGTTAAAACACCTTCTCACACATGAAGAAGTAGTTAGAGTCATATTGGAAGCAGAAACAGGAGTTAAGAGCGACAGAGGTAAATCTAATAAATTATACCAGGGCTTATACCGCGGGTGGAAATCAATTAGAAATAGGAGAGGTAGGTTGTTAAAACACCTTCTCACACATGAAGAAGTAGTTAGAGTCATATTGGAAGCAGAAACAGGAGTTAAGAGCGACAGAGGTAAATCTAATAAATTATACCAGGGCTTATACCGCGGGTGGAAATCAATTAGAAATAGGAGAGGTAGGTTGTTAAAACACCTTCTCACACATGAAGAAGTAGTTAGAGTCATATTGGAAGCAGAAACAGGAGTTAAGAGCGACAGAGGTAAATCTAATAAATTATACCAGGGCTTATACCGCGGGTGGAAATCAATTAGAAATAGGAGAGGTAGGTTGTTAAAACACCTTCTCACACATGAAGAAGTAGTTAGAGTCATATTGGAAGCAGAAACAGGAGTTAAGAGCGACAGAGGTAAATCTAATAAATTATACCAGGGCTTATACCGCGGGTGGAAATCAATTAGAAATAGGAGAGGTAGGTTGTTAAAACACCTTCTCACACATGAAGAAGTAGTTAGAGTCATATTGGAAGCAGAAACAGGAGTTAAGAGCGACAGAGGTAAATCTAATAAATTATACCAGGGCTTATACCGCGGGTGGAAATCAATTAGAAATAGGAGAGGTAGGTTGTTAAAACACCTTCTCACACATGAAGAAGTAGTTAGAGTCATATTGGAAGCAGAAACAGGAGTTAAGAGCGACAGAGGTAAATCTAATAAATTATACCAGGGCTTATACCGCGGGTGGAAATCAATTAGAAATAGGAGAGGTAGGTTGTTAAAACACCTTCTCACACATGAAGAAGTAGTTAGAGTCATATTGGAAGCAGAAACAGGAGTTAAGAGCGACAGAGGTAAATCTAATAAATTATACCAGGGCTTATACCGCGGGTGGAAATCAATTAGAAATAGGAGAGGTAGGTTGTTAAAACACCTTCTCACACATGAAGAAGTAGTTAGAGTCATATTGGAAGCAGAAACAGGAGTTAAGAGCGACAGAGGTAAATCTAATAAATTATACCAGGGCTTATACCGCGGGTGGAAATCAATTAGAAATAGGAGAGGTAGGTTGTTAAAACACCTTCTCACACATGAAGAAGTAGTTAGAGTCATATTGGAAGCAGAAACAGGAGTTAAGAGCGACAGAGGTAAATCTAATAAATTATACCAGGGCTTATACCGCGGGTGGAAATCAATTAGAAATAGGAGAGGTAGGTTGTTAAAACACCTTCTCACACATGAAGAAGTAGTTAGAGTCATATTGGAAGCAGAAACAGGAGTTAAGAGCGACAGAGGTAAATCTAATAAATTATACCAGGGCTTATACCGCGGGTGGAAATCAATTAGAAATAGGAGAGGTAGGTTGTTAAAACACCTTCTCACACATGAAGAAGTAGTTAGAGTCATATTGGAAGCAGAAACAGGAGTTAAGAGCGACAGAGGTAAATCTAATAAATTATACCAGGGCTTATACCGCGGGTGGAAATCAATTAGAAATAGGAGAGGTAGGTTGTTAAAACACCTTCTCACACATGAAGAAGTAGTTAGAGTCATATTGGAAGCAGAAACAGGAGTTAAGAGCGACAGAGGTAAATCTAATAAATTATACCAGGGCTTATACCGCGGGTGGAAATCAATTAGAAATAGGAGAGGTAGGTTGTTAAAACACCTTCTCACACATGAAGAAGTAGTTAGAGTCATATTGGAAGCAGAAACAGGAGTTAAGAGCGACAGAGGTAAATCTAATAAATTATACCAGGGCTTATACCGCGGGTGGAAATCAATTAGAAATAGGAGAGGTAGGTTGTTAAAACACCTTCTCACACATGAAGAAGTAGTTAGAGTCATATTGGAAGCAGAAACAGGAGTTAAGAGCGACAGAGGTAAATCTAATAAATTATACCAGGGCTTATACCGCGGGTGGAAATCAATTAGAAATAGGAGAGGTAGGTTGTTAAAACACCTTCTCACACATGAAGAAGTAGTTAGAGTCATATTGGAAGCAGAAACAGGAGTTAAGAGCGACAGAGGTAAATCTAATAAATTATACCAGGGCTTATACCGCGGGTGGAAATCAATTAGAAATAGGAGAGGTAGGTTGNGAGAGACTCGAATCTCTGAATTAACAATTTTATCGTTCGAGTCTTTCATACAGAGACTGTGAGTGATCTATAAAAACACCTAGCCAACAACTGAGAGACGGTGAAAGACGCTCTCAGAGACGCTAAAAGACTCTGAGAGACTGAAAATTTTTGTCTAGGGGTATGCAAATGCAGTAAAATTCGCTTATAACGCACACGCTTATTGTGAATTAACGCGGTTGTAACGTACCATATCAGTCTCCACTATTCTTGCTGAACACTCAACCGAAAAATAAATAAAAAAATATATCGTAATTTTATTTCATATTTTTTTCATGCCAGTACATACTATTATCAACCTGTGTTGCACGACGTGGCGCTTTTTTACTTATTTTTTTTTTTGTTAAAAAGAAAAAGTAAGAAGAGTGCTCTTTGAGTACGTTATAGTCCTGTAAAACCAGCTGAACACAATGAATTAATTAGCAACTTGTGTAACTCTTTCTTCTTTTTATTCATGTAGGCTTTTTCTTTAGTTTGTCTAGGGTTAATCAAAACGAATCCGGTTCCGCTATTTTAGAATGTGTTTAATGAATAAAATATTAATGATAAGAAGTATAATAGTGTTTACAATAAGAATTTTCCGATATCGCAGTTATCCTGAAACAACACATCAATATACACTTCATTGATTTCACCGTCTTTTTTTAACCTTTTTGCAAGAAGAATGTCTTTTATGCGTCTTTCGTCTTTTATACGTCTTTTTCGTCTGACTTCGAAGAGCAACTATTTACGACTACTTCGTCTTGCGAAAACAATTTGAATGAGTGAATTAGGAGCGAACAAACTGCAGAAACTCGCTATCGTATTATTAGGATAAATATAGGCATTATAACTTAACAAAAAGAAAAGATATTTAAAATGAAACAGAAACCTACATATATACATTATTAAAATTGATATTCAATTACAGTTTTGTTATTCACTTCATTACGTGTTTCAAGTTTCATTTAAAAATGTTAATGGCAACCCAGTATTTATGGGGGTTATTATTACTAATTAGTTTATTGTAAATCAGTAGGTAGCAGCAGGAATTTTCATTCCTGTCCCATTCGATGAAATTATTATACCTTCATTATTACATATCTTAGATATTCTTACACTTATTCCGTGTAATACGTATAATTTCATACGGCGAAAAGCTTTACTTAAATATAGGTACTACGTACCTAACTACAGCTGCTTCAATTATATTAGCTTCGTATATGTTTGGAACTTGTCGTCATAAATAACATTCTTAATTAATGTCTCTCGGATTATCTCGTAGCTCCGTAAAATGCCTTCTATCTCATACCATGCTCTTTTCTAAACCCAAAGAAAAATTAACTCAGTTTTGTGAAAATCCGGAGTGATGTATTACATTCGTATACGATCTTCTTCCTCAAAATTTCTTCGAAGTGTGAATCGATGATGTTTTACTTAAGTATATACTTAATAACTACCCTAATTAAATAATTAAACTAGTAAGTGACTAAGAGTACGTGAAACAAGATAATAATTTAACATACAAACGACTCAATTCCTTGACTTTTCATCTTCCTACCTATACATATATCTTAAATACGATTCATAACTATTATATTACATTTTGTTTGTAAAAGATACCATTTCCTGAAGAATAGTCAATAAGCCATTATCGCCATGATTACATTGTAAATCTATAAATAAGACCGATAGGGTATTTTCTAAATTCTAAATCAGAAGTTAATAGGTAACTTAAATAAGTCGGTTTAGTAATTATCAAAGCAATCTACTAAGTCAATAGTTTTTTATAAAGAAGTTGTTTTATACAACTTAAATAAGTTTTATTATCAAACGTATTGAAAAGTCGGCACATCACCATCCCTTATCAGACAAGCTTAGCAAATTTGTGGAAATTGATGCTGTCANTGTGATATTTTGACCACAACTTTGTGCTTTCTTGCCCTTATACAAATACTTTTAGAGTAAACAAAAGGTCGTTGTTTGTTGATTTTATCAAAGCGAACAAAAAATCTTCTCGTGTATAGTTTCTGCCGAGCTGATGATAAGGTTGACTGTGCCTTTCACATTTAGTTGTCTTCGTGACGGGTTTAGAGCAGGTCGTTCGGTACATATTCGCATCATATTCCACGACATATTTACAAAGTTTTGATATTAAATTTTGTGTTAATTTAATGCTTGCTTTTTGTGTCATGTTCGGATGGTGTATATACTACAAGTGATGAAAAGGACAAACTTCTCCTTATTAGGATAATATTCAAAAAAACATGTGATATTGAAAGGAGTTGATGGATATTATTATAAGCTATGTCCATGCTGGATTTTCCATGTGATACCTAGTTATACCAGGTAACTTTTAATAAAAACTAAAGTGTATGAGTTGTAAATGTAAAAACGAAACAGCGAGAGAAATAAAAAAAAGTATATACACGTAATTAATAGTAGCACTCTGCAATTGTCAACTAAGCGCGAAATTCAAATGGATGTGGCGTCGCTTTGCCCATATTCAAAAATAGCTGTAATAAACTTTAGCGGACGCGCGTTACTCTGTTATGCATGGAGCTCATTAAGCTCAAAACAATGGCAACCTTCGACAATGAGACCAAGATAAAACCTAAAATGTAGGTTCATATGACGAACTTGGAATTAAACGAACACATAATCACAGCACACCATTATCTCATAATGGACACAACATATAGGTGCCTACATAATGAATAATTATTTTGAAAATGTAAGGTGCCCCATTAAGGACTGTACAATAAATTCTATATGACAATAATAAAACTGCTAAATATTATAAATATTTGACATGTTAAGAAAGTATGATTTAATAATATATACCATAATGCAGCAACATAAGCATAGTATTTAAAATTATATACCCTAATGGCGAATTGAGAACCGAATATTATATTGTATGTATTATTTAATTAATTTAAGGACGGCACCTTCCCTTGCGAATTTAAAAAATATGACGTGGTAAAAGATTGTGTACCTGTGCTTGGAGCAAGGCTTTGTACGGGTGTGGGCGTAGCAGAAAAGACAAAGTTGGAAGCGTCTAAGATGTGGTGTGGAAGATGTTAAAAATATCGTGGATATAAAAGGTTAGAAATAAGAAGGGAGGAGAACAGTTGGAAATCAATTAGAAATAGGAGAGGTAGGTTGTTAAAACACCTTCTCACACATGAAGAAGTAGTTAGAGTCATATTGGAAGCAGAAACAGGAGTTAAGAGCGACAGAGGTAAATCTAATAAATTATACCAGGGCTTATACCGCGGGTGGAAATCAATTAGAAATAGGAGAGGTAGGTTGTTAAAACAACTTTTCACACATGAAGAAGTAGTTAGAGTCATATTGGAAGCAGAAGTAGGAGTTAAGAGCGACAGAGGTAAACCTAATAGATTAGATCAGGGATCTACAAAACCGTGGCTAGCGAGCCGCATGTGACTTTTTCAAAAGTTACTTGCGGCTCTTCAAGTTCCCTTAAAAAAATTAAAAGCTACAGCAGAACGAACACGCAGCACCCGCGTATTCCTCAAACAAGAGACTTGCACATTAAGACTGACGTTACAATGCATCTCAAAGAACTAAATCTAAATCTTCAAGAAAAAGGAAACACGGCATTTATATTACTGGAAGAAGTTGTTGGTTTTGAAAATAAATTGCTTCTTTTGTCAGAAAATATGGTAATGGGCATATTATTATATTCCCAAACATTAAGGAATCATCGAGATGAAAGTAGTGTTTTTATTAACCCATATGGTTACTTCACAAGAACGATCCAAACAATGAGGGATGAAAATTCTACAAATGGCGAAGTAAACGCCATCTGTGGCACGATGGTACATTTTAGGATTACGTATGCTCCAACAAGGTCCACTTGTGTGGATATCTACTTGCTGAAAACGAATCCCGGCGTAGCCAACCTCAACGTGATGGGCACGTTAGCTTAATCGAATAAAATAATTCGAAGTGGTCTGTATT
>NW_020439271.1:703721-706597 GCF_000699045.2 Agrilus planipennis
CCACAAATTATCAAAGCAATCTACTAAGTCAATAGTTTTTTATAAAGAAGTTGTTTTATACAACTTAAATAAGTTTTATTATCAAACGTATTGAAAAGTCGGCACATCACCATCCCTTATCAGACAAGCTTAGCAAATTTGTGGAAATTGATGCTGTCAATAAAATTCTTGTTTATCTCTTAAGTCGTTCGAGATGTAACACATATACATATTTTCAGAATGTCTAGGAAATAGTAAAAACAAAGCTTACATGGTGACTTGCTTGAAGAATTCGAATTTCAGGAACCCTTTTATTAAACTTGAAAAAGTACTTACTATTTCTTATATTCGCTTATGTTATTCAAGGTAAAATTAAATGGTTGATTCATATTTCAGAGAGATACAAAAGAACTGTTAGAAAATGTCTCATAACACAAGGAAAAAGTAAGTAGAAAAGTGGGGATGATACAGCAAAAAATGAAAAGATAAGAACTGTTTTAGCTCTTGCCCAGAAGTCGCTATCGTTTAAACTATCAAAACTTATTTGTTCTCATCAGCACGCCATATATAAATACAAAGGTAACAAAGTCTGCACGTATGGATTGTCGTTTCTACTGATGCTGTTCCAATTTGGGTCTAAAGGCTGTCATTGGCTAGTTTTATTATTATAGTAAATTCTAACCAGTCTAAATAGGCACGGTTTGTAGGTTTTAATATTTTTATATTTTAATCTATTCTACCAACTGTGTACAGAATGTGTGAGAAATCAATATTCGATGAATTCTGAAAAGGATTTATAAAGAGGTCTAAACGTAGCCGATTGAGCGATTCCCTAGTTTCAACCCTCGAATGCCCAAACCACTCCAAAGTCATTACATTACATTACATTACATTGCATTGCGTTACTTATTAATTTTTTACTTTAAGTACTTTTAAAAAAAATATTTCTATTATTATTATTATACACTGTGCTCCGTAAGCTTCTGGTGTTATGTACGCCCTTGTTAATTAAATGACACTTTCAATAGACTTCGTTCCTTCTATTACCGCAACTTCGGGAATCTTTTTTAATGAATTACTCCTATGAAAATAGACGAGCAATTGGTTGCGGTCAATAGTGGGTGAGTGTTGAAGTACGCGGACAGAGAGGGGTGCGCTCATGTCGCGAGGGTATTTTCGCAAATGAAAATTCAGTGTATCAGCCAGCGCCTAATAGCGGTAGGCCGTGAAGGCTATTAGCGAACAGAAGTTACTTCCGCGGTTAACGAGCTAGGCAAACTGCAGGCCACACTTCCGATTTCCACGCGTTTGTCACTAGCCAGTGACAGTCGACTATTATCGTTCCCATTGATACCGAGATTAATTTATAGTCTACGTGCCCACGATATGTTGCGTAACTGTATATCTATGTATGTATATACAAATATATACTTACGTATGTAGGTGTCTGTGTGTGTATAGTATACGTACACGTATACGTGTATAATGTATATCTGACGCTTTCTGCAACAGCGACGATTACGGCTATTGAAATTAACGGCCATTATGCTAATGTGTTTTCCAAATGACCGTTATTTGCACTGCAAATGGCTATAAGCGATGAGGTTTATCCCTTTTACCCTTATTATTAGCTGACGACCTCCGGTCGTACTCCCTAAATTCATGTGACGCTAATCACGATTCCCAATCGCTACGTGACGGTATTATAGCGGTCGCTATCGTTGTATCGATTTAAAAGCAATCGTTTAAGGGACAACATTTTTTATTCAGTGATGTTTCGGCCCATTTTTTCATACAATAATCATAACCATTTGGCCTGTAAAACTACCTCGCACTAATACTGAAATATTTATGATCCGATCAACATAAGTTTTTAGCAATCAAGCCAAAAAAGCGGTCAAGTATATATCGGCCATACACACAATGGGGTCCTATGTCTGTTTAACTTCAGTTCGTTTGTTCTTTTCCTACCTAAACCTTATGATTCTGACCCAATCAAACTTTTATTTTATTTCCTAGTGTTGTAAAAATGAAGACAACACAAATGAAGTGAATCTTGTCGTAGTCATGTCGATTCTTTTGTTTTTAGCAATTTATACGCTCGCTGGTTGATTTGATAAATATTTACGAATTCACATTTACTACTAATAATAATATAGCCTAAAATTATACGTTATCACTGGATTAAATATTTTTAGTTAACAGTTCAGTACTGTATGGAAATAAATAAAAGCAAAACTAAAATATTATGGTTAGTATGCAAGGGAAGAAAAAGTAGGGAAAGAGCGAATATAAAGATAGGAGGCGAAAAATTAGAACAAGTGGCTGATTTTAAGTTAGATAAGTCAGGACGGAAGGAGTAGTAGGAATATAAAGCAGAGGATAGCGCAGGGTCGTGTCGCCTTTAATAAAAAGAAGTCACTTCTGGCTCGCTAACGGTTAATTTAGAAATTCGAAAAAGATTGTTAAAGGTGTATGTTTGGAGCACGGCGCTGTAAGGGTGCGAAATATGGACAGTGGGCAGAAAAGAAAAGGTTAGAATCTTTCGAAATGTGGTGTTATAGGCGAATGATGAGGATAACGTGGGAAGAAAATGTTAGAAATGAAGATGTATTAGAAAGAATATGAGAATAGAGGACTCTATGGAAGTCAATAAAAAATAGTCGAGATAGGTTGGTAGGACACCTTCTCAGACATAAAGGTCTGGTCAGAGACATATTAGTGGCAGAAACAGGAGTTAGGAGGGGTAGAGGTAGACCTAGATTAGGTTACTGTTCACAAATAGTTAAGTTAAGTTAAGTTCTAGTTTTAGGGAAATGCGTAGATTAGCTCAGGATAGGAAAGAGTGGAGGTACGTGTCCAACCATTCTTAGGACTGACGACCTTATGATGATGAT
>NW_020439271.1:710112-716621 GCF_000699045.2 Agrilus planipennis
AGTTGTTCTCTAGTTTTAAGTAAATTTAATGTTGTTAGTATGTAAGAAACCTTCTTATTAAATATATATATTATTTAAAAACATTCTAGTAGTAGGAGTTCAGAAACGTAATTTCCAAGTGGTCTCCGGATAATTTTTTATCTCACGACTGCACACCATGGGTAGGTACTGAATGATTATGTGATGTATTTTTTCTACAATATTTTTAGAACACCCTGTACATCAACTGTAGCATAGCTTGTTTGCTCATTAAACCGATTTTGCGTTCGTAAAACAATGCCGCTGCACGGCCGCGAAACCGTAGTACATAACCATTAAACAAGGGAAGGACCTTTTCACCCAAAGAAGACATGTTACAGTAATTTGTTGTTGGGGTGGCAGTCAGAGCAGCAGAAATGATGGTAACTGCAAAGTACATTAGGCTTAGGTTTGTGCGCTCAGACTTGGGCCCTTTTGACCCGACAATTAAGCAAAAGAGTGATAATCATTCACTGGGCCGATACAAACTGTCACTTAAATAAAAGGCATTCAATGTTACGGAAAAAGCACGACATTCGTTTCCGGTTACGTTAATTATTTTCTATTTCTCTCTGAACTTTAAAAGCAACCACGGCTTTACAAAATTCATTTTTTAAGGTTAAGGGCGTGTTTAAAATTAACTCATTTTAAAAGTGACACCAATTTACCGTCAGCCTAAAGAAAATGTTGAACTGAACTAGAACCATATCCCTCATACCAAAAATCTTGAGTTTTTTAACGCTCTGCTTTCATTATTGTTTTCTATGCATTATTAATAAAAAACAATTATAATCTTATAGGCCAACAAAGTCACTCGCTCCTAGAAGCTGTGGCTACAACTTGCCATGACATTGTTGCTCAATCCAGCACCAGCATATCAATATTTTGACCTATTTTAATCTCAATATCTGAATAATACTAATTTGATTTTCTTTATTTTGAAATTAGCTCATCTCGAAATTTCAATATTTTAGGGTAATTTTGAGACCAGGTTGAAGTTCACTGTAGAAAAATACGTTGATAAAAAAAAAAAACTTTACCGTTTTTATTTTTAACCCGCCATAGCGTATGGTAAAGCCCTATTAATAAAAGAAAGTAGATCAGCGTGAGGTTGAAAATAATAAACATTAGGATATTGAATTTACGAGATACATATATTCAAACCACAAAACACCAAACTAAGCAATTTAACATCGCTTCACGATTGGTAGTTTTATTAATACGTTTGCAGCATCTAAAATGATGTAATATACAGAGTGTTCAAAATACAAAAAAAAGAAGGTTTTGTTTAAAAGCCAGCACAGTTAAATATTGTATAATGAGATAAAGTTAAAAAGTCACGGCGATGTTTTTTTCGAGTCAAATATCCCAAAAATTTTGCAATATTGCCGCAATTCCACATTTTGGCATTCTGAACAACTTTTTTAGATTGAACCCGTATTTAACTGAGCTGCGATATAAACGAAACCTTCTGTTTTTGAGCACTCTGTATAGTACATCAAATTTAGATGCTACAAACGATCATGTATTAAAATGAGGAACAAAGACATGAAGCAGTAAATGTAGCAATAATATTATTTTTATGGGCAGACAAAATGTAACGTTACAAAATCTCATACTCATACTTTTAATGAATTTCATGTTAATTCGTAGAAAATCAATCAAGTTAATTTTACTAAGAAATTTATCCGTTTTAAACGAACTTTTAAAAAAATTAAATTATAAAAATAGATGTTTCTTTTATACGTATTGAAAAAGCTTCAAAAAGTTAGCATGTACTGAAACGGATTAATAAATTGATGAAAATGTACTAACACTTTCATGTTTCAACCATATTCCAATTTATTCGTGAAATAATGTTATAAAACGAATTGACCTTTATATTTTCATTGATGCAAATGATCTTCACAGGATTCTGGAAAACAATTCATATCAAAACAAAAAAAAAATGATATGAACAAAATTCCAATTTGGAGAGATCTAAAAATAGAGCACGTTATTCTACACGTAGTTGTACATACATACATACATTCATATATAGATACATACACACATATATACAAATCTACAAACCTAAAACATGCATACATGCAAACAAGTAGGTATAGGTATGTTCGTATAACGTAGCTACATGTACATAGCTCTGCATGTTTATTTTAGACTATTCGATATTTGAACAAGTACATCGTCACTGATGCTGCAGCTACTACCTACTTCTGCTGCTGCAGGCTTCTTGCTGGTGGCTATCTAGGATTGTAGATTGCTGTCCTCAAAAACGTGGACATTTCTGATGAATTGAAACGTTATGTAAACTCGTGCAAAATTGCGGACGTGGCTTGCCTGCAAACTAATCAGTTATCGATTTTACCAAACAAATTTCGGAAAATGAGAACGTTTTCTTCATATATATGTATATATATATATAAGGTACCATTCGTCTTTGTAATATAAATTCCTACAGTAATTGCGAATAGGTAAAAGGCAGAAAATTTAGTTGACTTGATTCAAAATAGCGTTATCATGATCTCATGAATTTTGCTAAAGTTGAATTGTTTGTTACATATTAAACCGAAAGCAAAACGTTTGGACATACTGAAGTAAATATAAATCACCAATATAATGGACAGTATATCGCCACCTAGTGGGTATTTACTGCGTACAAACTGCGTTAAATTAGGGTGGCGCCCCAGTAGCAACAGGGTAAATTTCAAATAAAACGCCAAAAATTATTAGAATAGGATCGAAAAATAAACAATGACCAAAATTACTTTGAAATACGTAAATAGTTGAGATTTGTTATACTACAACATTCTCCCTATATGAGACACTTCTCCTTACCTCTTTCTTCCATACGTTAGACAAGGCCTTATGAATACATATTAAAATTGTGAAAACTAACACTTTATAATTTTGTTTATATATAAAGTTATGAATTTTCACCAAGTAATTACCGACTCCATCATGTATTAGATGTTTATCGCTCATGGCGCTCTCATGAGATCTAACAAGATCGAAATTGCGATCCATATTTTGTAGTTTCGATTAATTTCTGGCATATCGATACCGTATTAAAGCCTTTTCTAACGCTTCATTCGCAGCAACTAGATAGCGATACACCGTTTATTTTTGAATATTTTATACATTAGCTCTGTAGGAGTATTCGGGAAGGGAATTTGTATACAGGATGTCCAAGCGGGTTTTTTCAATAACTACTTTATAGTTGAAGATACTAAAAAAAGTTTCTTACAAAAGTGGTACTTATAAGTATCTTCACATCCTAAAATTATTTTCGATTATACAGTCTCCCATTTTTCCTAGAGGCTACCTGGCATAATTTTTTCAAANTGTACGCCCTTGTTAATTAAATGACACTTTCAATAGACTTCGTTCCTTCTATTACCGCAACTTCGGGAATCTTTTTTAATGAATTACTCCTATGAAAATAGACGAGCAATTGGTTGCGGTCAATAGTGGGTGAGTGTTGAAGTACGCGGACAGAGAGGGGTGCGCTCATGTCGCGAGGGTATTTTCGCAAATGAAAATTCAGTGTATCAGCCAGCGCCTAATAGCGGTAGGCCGTGAAGGCTATTAGCGAACAGAAGTTACTTCCGCGGTTAACGAGCTAGGCAAACTGCAGGCCACACTTCCGATTTCCACGCGTTTGTCACTAGCCAGTGACAGTCGACTATTATCGTTCCCATTGATACCGAGATTAATTTATAGTCTACGTGCCCACGATATGTTGCGTAACTGTATATCTATGTATGTATATACAAATATATACTTACGTATGTAGGTGTCTGTGTGTGTATAGTATACGTACACGTATACGTGTATAATGTATATCTGACGCTTTCTGCAACAGCGACGATTACGGCTATTGAAATTAACGGCCATTATGCTAATGTGTTTTCCAAATGACCGTTATTTGCACTGCAAATGGCTATAAGCGATGAGGTTTATCCCTTTTACCCTTATTATTAGCTGACGACCTCCGGTCGTACTCCCTAAATTCATGTGACGCTAATCACGATTCCCAATCGCTACGTGACGGTATTATAGCGGTCGCTATCGTTGTATCGATTTAAAAGCAATCGTTTAAGGGACAACATTTTTTATTCAGTGATGTTTCGGCCCATTTTTTCATACAATAATCATAACCATTTGGCCTGTAAAACTACCTCGCACTAATACTGAAATATTTATGATCCGATCAACATAAGTTTTTAGCAATCAAGCCAAAAAAGCGGTCAAGTATATATCGGCCATACACACAATGGGGTCCTATGTCTGTTTAACTTCAGTTCGTTTGTTCTTTTCCTACCTAAACCTTATGATTCTGACCCAATCAAACTTTTATTTTATTTCCTAGTGTTGTAAAAATGAAGACAACACAAATGAAGTGAATCTTGTCGTAGTCATGTCGATTCTTTTGTTTTTAGCAATTTATACGCTCGCTGGTTGATTTGATAAATATTTACGAATTCACATTTACTACTAATAATAATATAGCCTAAAATTATACGTTATCACTGGATTAAATATTTTTAGTTAACAGTTCAGTACTGTATGGAAATAAATAAAAGCAAAACTAAAATATTATGGTTAGTATGCAAGGGAAGAAAAAGTAGGGAAAGAGCGAATATAAAGATAGGAGGCGAAAAATTAGAACAAGTGGCTGATTTTAAGTTAGATAAGTCAGGACGGAAGGAGTAGTAGGAATATAAAGCAGAGGATAGCGCAGGGTCGTGTCGCCTTTAATAAAAAGAAGTCACTTCTGGCTCGCTAACGGTTAATTTAGAAATTCGAAAAAGATTGTTAAAGGTGTATGTTTGGAGCACGGCGCTGTAAGGGTGCGAAATATGGACAGTGGGCAGAAAAGAAAAGGTTAGAATCTTTCGAAATGTGGTGTTATAGGCGAATGATGAGGATAACGTGGGAAGAAAATGTTAGAAATGAAGATGTATTAGAAAGAATATGAGAATAGAGGACTCTATGGAAGTCAATAAAAAATAGTCGAGATAGGTTGGTAGGACACCTTCTCAGACATAAAGGTCTGGTCAGAGACATATTAGTGGCAGAAACAGGAGTTAGGAGGGGTAGAGGTAGACCTAGATTAGGTTACTGTTCACAAATAGTTAAGTTAAGTTAAGTTCTAGTTTTAGGGAAATGCGTAGATTAGCTCAGGATAGGAAAGAGTGGAGGTACGTGTCCAACCATTCTTAGGACTGACGACCTTATGATGATGACCATAACATAGGAATAAGAAATAACCTGTGGTGTGCGGGTCCGATTCGCATTAAATTAGACCCTGTTTTTATTTGTGTTTATTTAGGTTGTTTTGTTAGATACCTACATGATATTTTGTTTGATTGTTTCAGGTATACATGGAAAACCATTCACTTTAGTCGGTAAGTCATCTTATTAAAAACAATTTACATTTAAAAATTGTCACCGATAATTAATAATTTAAATAACTGAATAGGAATAAATTTCAAATATCGAGTAATATGCATATTCGAATGAAACCAAATATTTGAATATTTTAATATGACAAATTCCGTCCCTTACCTAACCCTAACATTTGCTGATCATCTTACCTAATTTCCAGAAACGATATACGAAACTCCCTGTATCTGGCAAATAGATATCAAGCTGACAGATATTATTTAATTTGATGAACGAATTTGGTTTATTTATATGAAATTACCCCAGAGCCGTTTGAGAGGTTGTTATTGCGTTATTATTTCGAATCCAAATTGTTGAGCAAAAACGACTTCAAAAGGAAAACAACACCTCCTTAATATTTATGGTTTAGCTAGGGGGTAAGATATAACGGAGAGAAATAGAACCCGTTTTGTCTTAAGTGCCCAATTAATTTTGTTTTATGAAACACAATGGCAAGAAATAATGACATAATTTTGTTAGTTCTTGGACGATAATGAGACAAGCCGTCATTGTAACAAGTTCTCGTTGCAATTAATTTTTCCTTGGAATTGGCTACATCAAGGACTTGCCAGAACCTCATTCTCTAGATTTATTCTTAATCGACTTAAATTTCTTCGCTTTTACAATAAGTTCGTGGTAAGTTTAGATGTTTTTTAAGGATCTAGTTAATCACTGTGAAAAATTATCAGCAAAAATCTATAACTAGCGAAATACCTATTTAAAATTAGTATTAAACCATGTGTTTAGTGCTAATAATTATCTGTATTTTTACAATTATTTTTTATTCAAAGACTTTTCCATTTAGTAAGATGTAGTGTTATTATTTACTTTCATTGCATTTGAAATTTCTTTGTTCCTTTGTTCAATTCAACTTTATAACATTACTTCAAATATTTCTTCAAAAATTTTAGGTCATAAATTTCTTTCTTTTATTATTTGGTTTTACAATATTTTGTGAATAATTTATTGTTATACAGATAATATGTACGTGATGAATTCAATAATTCCTGTTGAATTCAACACCCTCTCGTCTATGACGACAT
>NW_020439271.1:720703-729353 GCF_000699045.2 Agrilus planipennis
ATATGTGTAATAAATGTGCCTGACATTTTAAATTAGATTTATATTGTGCATAAATTCAATTTTTATCAGCTAATGTAATACCAAAATACTGGTATTTTTACATAAATACCGGTTTTTAATAACGGACAATAATCGTCCGGGATTCTGGTATTCGGGATCCCGGAATCCCGGTATTGTAAGCCCTACTCGAGTCTCCGTCTGTCATCGAGTCTCTCTGGTGTCGCTGAGAGAGACTGTCGAGTGACGGTCAAAAAGCTGTTTAGAGTCTCTGAACGAGAAACTCGAGTCGCTCATAGAGATATCCTCATTTCGTATCCAGTCTCTGAACGAGAGACTCGAATCTCTCAATAAGTGGTCTCGATAAATATGGTTAAAATTTTCAAAAGTTCAACACATTTCAGAGATCCTAGTGTTTCTACGAGAGACTCGACCTACGGAATTGAAGGGATTAGAAAAGGAAAGAATCATCTCACTCGCACTCGCAATGGGGAGCTCTTTGGCTATACCTGAGGAGCACTCGGGAGTCAAAAGAGCCGAGTTTGCCCGGCTCTGTTAAAAAGTAATAAATGGTGATTTTGATTTGTTATGTAAATTATTAAGTAATTTATGACTTTCTATGAAAAGGAATAGAAAAACGAGTATAAAAGACAGCAACCCGTTTCAGCTTTTAATGGGTTTATCTCGATCAGAAAGCAATTGATTGGGAAGTTAAATTGAACTTCAAAATACTATACACCCTTTCATTTACGCTCCAGAAAGTTTAAATGAACAGAGCGAGGTACACATTGTGTTTTTAGGTGGATCGAACTTTTCCATTTTCTGTTTTTTTTTTTTTGCTTTTTCCGATTTGAACGAAATCGCACATTAAATACCCAACAGTATAATAAAAATCTGAAATGCAATAAAGTTTCGGTGCCCTTACTGAAGTTCGCATCCATAAATAAGCCATTGTTCAGAATCGTTTAATAATAGAGTAACTAAATAGCGATTCCTGTTTTTTAACTACCATATTTACAAATTATGAATGGACAAAACTGGAAAAAGTGAAAATGTAACCTGAAAACACGATGAACAAAAATCTGCCTTTTGTATATCTAAATTCATTATTTTCTTTTTGCAAAAGCAAACACACACAATATTAAATTTCTCACATACTTCGAAAATAATAAAACGATCCCTTGCCTTGGATTATTATAAATAACATCAGTATTTAATTATAATTCTGAATAAATATTTTACAAAATTTCATCCACATAGATATGAAGTTATTTTATTCGTCCCCTTATTAATCATTTTATTAACTTCTTGGGTGTATGTATTATACTTCGAATAATACATCAGTGGCTTTGTCCTTGTTTTACAGATTTAACATTGTCTTTTCATGATCGTAAGACCAAGATCGATTGAACTTGTTAGTTAAGTAGCTTATTTAAAGTAACTAACAGTAAAAAATTTCATTCGGACTTTATTTCACGCATCTCAAACAAACAACGTCTGAAATATGTTTTCTGTATTAATTTTTCAACTTGTCAGAACTCTCTTTCTCGAGGAAAATAAAAAGACTTTTCGCCTTAAATGCCAATGTGTTTCTTTATTCAAGGCAAATGTCTGGAAAAGCGAATGGTACGAGACTTGCTCTTGTACTGTAATAATAAGGTGTGTTTTCCTTAAGCTGACGTGACGCGCTATTTCAAATCTCTTTTCCCTTTCTGAAAAAGATACGTAGATGACGGAAAGTCACGTTTGTCTTGTTTTCCATTTTTATGGCGCGCAGTTAATGCCGTCGTGCAGAGTACGCGTGCCTCCTAACAACAAGGCCCAAATCGTTTTTCTAAGAAAACGATGTTCAGTATCTCCCAATAACAACAAATTATAGTATGTATTTATTTTCGATTATACAGTCTCCCATTTTTCCTAGAGGCTACCTGGCATAATTTTTTCAAATGGAATGTCCCATTGATTATTGCATTTTCGAATTCCTCGTTAAATCTAATTTTGTTAACCATATATTATGTCTAAAATGCATTAAATTTCATAAAATTCGCAATAAATCAATAAATAGGCTGTTGCTGTGCCCTGCGCCATTTTGAATATCTCCAAAACGAAACCACACAGAGGTTTGCTATTTTCACACGTAACGTGGAAGAAGTGGCCTACTATTTCCACTATTAACGCAAACATGTTTTTCAAATTCATTGAAATCTATCACTCTCAAAATAAATTGTTTCAAACTGGCATAACTATTTTTTTTTTTTAATGGAATGCTATATATTTTTTGTCAGCCATCATGTGTAAAATGTTGTTTTCTTTCTTCCAATATGAGGATATTACTATGTACGATTAATAGTTTTTGAGAAAATGAAACTTTTTTATAATACCAATTTATTTCAGTATTATTTATTCATATCAAGTATGCCTTGNTAGATACCTACATGATATTTTGTTTGATTGTTTCAGGTATACATGGAAAACCATTCACTTTAGTCGGTAAGTCATCTTATTAAAAACAATTTACATTTAAAAATTGTCACCGATAATTAATAATTTAAATAACTGAATAGGAATAAATTTCAAATATCGAGTAATATGCATATTCGAATGAAACCAAATATTTGAATATTTTAATATGACAAATTCCGTCCCTTACCTAACCCTAACATTTGCTGATCATCTTACCTAATTTCCAGAAACGATATACGAAACTCCCTGTATCTGGCAAATAGATATCAAGCTGACAGATATTATTTAATTTGATGAACGAATTTGGTTTATTTATATGAAATTACCCCAGAGCCGTTTGAGAGGTTGTTATTGCGTTATTATTTCGAATCCAAATTGTTGAGCAAAAACGACTTCAAAAGGAAAACAACACCTCCTTAATATTTATGGTTTAGCTAGGGGGTAAGATATAACGGAGAGAAATAGAACCCGTTTTGTCTTAAGTGCCCAATTCATTTTGTTTTATGAAACACAATGGCAAGAAATAATGACATAATTTTGTTAGTTCTTGGACGATAATGAGACAAGCCGTCATTGTAACAAGTTCTCGTTGCAATTAATTTTTCCTTGGAATTGGCTACATCAAGGACTTGCCAGAACCTCATTCTCTAGATTTATTCTTAATCGACTTAAATTTCTTCGCTTTTACAATAAGTTCGTGGTAAGTTTAGATGTTTTTTAAGGATCTAGTTAATCACTGTGAAAAATTATCAGCAAAAATCTATAACTAGCGAAATACCTATTTAAAATTAGTATTAAACCATGTGTTTAGTGCTAATAATTATCTGTACGCCCTTGTTAATTAAATGACACTTTCAATAGACTTCGTTCCTTCTATTACCGCAACTTCGGGAATCTTTTTTAATGAATTACTCCTATGAAAATAGACGAGCAATTGGTTGCGGTCAATAGTGGGTGAGTGTTGAAGTACGCGGACAGAGAGGGGTGCGCTCATGTCGCGAGGGTATTTTCGCAAATGAAAATTCAGTGTATCAGCCAGCGCCTAATAGCGGTAGGCCGTGAAGGCTATTAGCGAACAGAAGTTACTTCCGCGGTTAACGAGCTAGGCAAACTGCAGGCCACACTTCCGATTTCCACGCGTTTGTCACTAGCCAGTGACAGTCGACTATTATCGTTCCCATTGATACCGAGATTAATTTATAGTCTACGTGCCCACGATATGTTGCGTAACTGTATATCTATGTATGTATATACAAATATATACTTACGTATGTAGGTGTCTGTGTGTGTATAGTATACGTACACGTATACGTGTATAATGTATATCTGACGCTTTCTGCAACAGCGACGATTACGGCTATTGAAATTAACGGCCATTATGCTAATGTGTTTTCCAAATGACCGTTATTTGCACTGCAAATGGCTATAAGCGATGAGGTTTATCCCTTTTACCCTTATTATTAGCTGACGACCTCCGGTCGTACTCCCTAAATTCATGTGACGCTAATCACGATTCCCAATCGCTACGTGACGGTATTATAGCGGTCGCTATCGTTGTATCGATTTAAAAGCAATCGTTTAAGGGACAACATTTTTTATTCAGTGATGTTTCGGCCCATTTTTTCATACAATAATCATAACCATTTGGCCTGTAAAACTACCTCGCACTAATACTGAAATATTTATGATCCGATCAACATAAGTTTTTAGCAATCAAGCCAAAAAAGCGGTCAAGTATATATCGGCCATACACACAATGGGGTCCTATGTCTGTTTAACTTCAGTTCGTTTGTTCTTTTCCTACCTAAACCTTATGATTCTGACCCAATCAAACTTTTATTTTATTTCCTAGTGTTGTAAAAATGAAGACAACACAAATGAAGTGAATCTTGTCGTAGTCATGTCGATTCTTTTGTTTTTAGCAATTTATACGCTCGCTGGTTGATTTGATAAATATTTACGAATTCACATTTACTACTAATAATAATATAGCCTAAAATTATACGTTATCACTGGATTAAATATTTTTAGTTAACAGTTCAGTACTGTATGGAAATAAATAAAAGCAAAACTAAAATATTATGGTTAGTATGCAAGGGAAGAAAAAGTAGGGAAAGAGCGAATATAAAGATAGGAGGCGAAAAATTAGAACAAGTGGCTGATTTTAAGTTAGATAAGTCAGGACGGAAGGAGTAGTAGGAATATAAAGCAGAGGATAGCGCAGGGTCGTGTCGCCTTTAATAAAAAGAAGTCACTTCTGGCTCGCTAACGGTTAATTTAGAAATTCGAAAAAGATTGTTAAAGGTGTATGTTTGGAGCACGGCGCTGTAAGGGTGCGAAATATGGACAGTGGGCAGAAAAGAAAAGGTTAGAATCTTTCGAAATGTGGTGTTATAGGCGAATGATGAGGATAACGTGGGAAGAAAATGTTAGAAATGAAGATGTATTAGAAAGAATATGAGAATAGAGGACTCTATGGAAGTCAATAAAAAATAGTCGAGATAGGTTGGTAGGACACCTTCTCAGACATAAAGGTCTGGTCAGAGACATATTAGTGGCAGAAACAGGAGTTAGGAGGGGTAGAGGTAGACCTAGATTAGGTTACTGTTCACAAATAGTTAAGTTAAGTTAAGTTCTAGTTTTAGGGAAATGCGTAGATTAGCTCAGGATAGGAAAGAGTGGAGGTACGTGTCCAACCATTCTTAGGACTGACGACCTTATGATGATGATCATAACATAGGAATAAGAAATAACCTGTGGTGTGCGGGTCCGATTCGCATTAAATTAGACCCTGTTTTTATTTGTGTTTATTTAGGTTGTTTTGTTAGATACCTACATGATATTTTGTTTGATTGTTTCAGGTATACATGGAAAACCATTCACTTTAGTCGGTAAGTCATCTTATTAAAAACAATTTACATTTAAAAATTGTCACCGATAATTAATAATTTAAATAACTGAATAGGAATAAATTTCAAATATCGAGTAATATGCATATTCGAATGAAACCAAATATTTGAATATTTTNACGATACGAAGATAGATAACATACCGTATAATTAAAGATTGAAGGCTATTAATACTCTTATTAACTATGTTAATAGGCACGAAATAATAAATATGGATAACATGAATGATTTAAATAAAGACCTGAAGAGAACATCTAGATGTTTTAAAGAAAACAGTGACAGGAGGGAGCGCTGTACTGATGCCTAAAGATGAACATGTTGATACCATGATAATATTTGTTAGAATTGAAATCTGTAGTAGGAACCGGCATACCTGCTTTCGGTGACATACTCAGGATCCTTTCAAGGTAACTAGGCAGCTCTGTATCAGAATAATTATAGATGACCTTCATTTCTTGGTTAGTTCAGACGATTTGGAAACTCTTTCCCTGTAAACGCTTCACCTTACCGATGTTTTATTCTTTATCTTCTCGAAACTAATGTGATATCTTGAGTTATTTATATCATAACACTTATTATATACAGAGTATCTCAAGCAAGCCGGTTTCTTCAATAACTGCTTTACAGCTACAATTTTTTTTACAAAAGTGGTAACATGAGTATCTGCATATCCTAAAATTATTTTCGATTATACAGAATGTCTCATTTTTCCTGGAGGCTACCTAATCTCATTTTTTTTAATGTAATGCCCCATTTATTGTTGCACTTTTGAATTCCTTGTTAAAGTTAAATAGCACTTTGTTAACCATATGTTATGTTGAAATGCATCAATTTTCATGATTTTCAATAAATCAATAAACAGGCGATACTTTGGGCCATTTGAATATTTCCGAAACGAAAGCACACAGAGGCCTGTCATTTTCACACATAGCTTGTGGAAGAAATGACCTACTATTTCCTCTATTAACGCAAACATGTTCTTTTCAAATTCATTGAAATCTACCACTTCCAAAATAAATTTTTTCAAACTGGCATAACTATTTTTTTTTTTTAATGGAATGCTATATTTTTTGTCAGCCATCATGTGTAAAATGTTGTTTTCTTTCTTCCAATATGAGGATATTACTATGTACGATTAATAGTTTTTGAGAAAATGAAACTTTTTTATAATACCAATTTATTTCAGTATTATTTATTCATATCAAGTATGCCTTGGTCGGCGATTCGCTTTTATCCACCTTTGTTTCCTACAAACGTCAATTCCATGTGCTCGATAAGGTGGTACCTAAGTAACGTTTCGTTTTAAACTTTTTTTGATATCTTATTGAAAAAACCCGCTTGCTTGGGACACCCTGAATATACGTAAATACAATTTCTTAGAAATTTTTATAAAGAAAGAAGTGAGCACGTGTCTGTTACGCCTGTTACCCTATGCACCATTCGTGACTGAAATTAATTCCAAACTGTTGTCTCGCAGATTCAGATAGCGCAAATATAGGATCTTGTTCTGTAATAATAATTTGATGAATTCAAACCATGCTTTTCATGTACATGCTCCCTCTAATAAAACCGAAACGTTTAGCGAATATATCCTCAAATTGGAATATACATGGACAGATAAATAATTTACCCCTTAGTGAGTAGCAATATACCGTGAACGTATACATCTAAATGTATATAAGCATCCATGTACTTGCTGGTACGTCTAATTTAGTACCTAAGTCAACTTGAACCTAATTTAAAAGATATTTCTATCGGAGGCGAAGACGTAATCAATATTGCTCGAACGCGGATATGATCTGCATATAAATTGTGGAATTCCAATTAGTAGCAACTGCTTCTGTTCTGATTATAAGGGAAGTTACTTATACGACGCTGAACCCGAGCTTATAATTGCTTCTCAATTGAATTTTAAGTAAAATACTGTCTGCAAGCAACTTTCTCTCTGAATTCGACCTGGTTTGGACTTCAATCGGAAACTTTGGCCTTATAACCATACCTACCAGTTATTGGAAATTAATCTGTGGACAACTCAACCAAGGAATGTCGTCGGAAAATGGTACAAAGGAATACAGTAGCCTACGTTTCAACGGTAAAATGATAAATGTCAGGTTACATAGAGTTGTAAGTAGACGTTCTACCCTACTTGTTTATATTGCTAAAGGTTTATCGGACATTTGTTGCAAATTGAACCAAATCACTAAATGAACATGCAAATAATAACGTATGAAACAAACTTGAATAAGTTAATATGATTTCCTTACTTAAAAATTTAAAAAAGTCTTCATTATTTACTAATCATGCGATCAACTCAGCGACTTTTGAAAATTGTTCTTCTCAAGTGAGAAACCTGTGTGTACGTATTTAAACTGAACCATTTTTTCCTAAATACGTTTAGGTATTGTGGCGGACACCGAGCGACATGGCCTAGAGGTCTAGACCATTGCTTAGCATTCGGAAGGACGCCGGTTCGATTCCGGGTCCGTCTGCCTTGGTCCAAGTTTTTCTGTGGTTTCCTTGGATCACTTAGGCAAATTCTGAGGCAGTAATATTCCACAGATAATCTTTCACTCTCTTCTGTCTTCCTTTCGTCCGTCTCATCTTTCTCAACCCGAACCACCACCCACCCATTCCAACGATTCCTGAAAGCAGGCTGAAGAGGGCCTTTCGCCCTACCTTCCGGTATAGTCCGGAGGGACTGCCCGCCTACCAGCATTACCGACTGGTGGGAATGAAACATCCAAAAGTTTTTTTAGTTTTTTAGTGGCGGATTCCGCTACATACTCCAAGAGTTAAAAATAAAAACATTAATATACAGGGTGCTTCAAAAAAATGTATACACACTTTGAACTTCCTTAGAAAATTTATTTACCGTTCTACAAAGTTAAATTTCAGGAAAATAGAAAGCTGAAAGTCCAATGTAAATGAAACATAAATAACAAATGTTAATACTGTTCAAATTGGTGACCTACAGCATCAATACAATTCTGAGTACGAGTCACCACAGATTCTGTACATCGTATCAAAACGTCCAATGAGATTTCTCTACACACTGCTTGAATCTCATTCCAAAGAATGTCTAGGTTACGTGGTTTACGTTTGTACACCTCATCTTTTACTGTGCCCCACAAGAAGAAATCCAGTGGTGTAAGGTCTGGAGAGCGTGCTGGAAACTCGATTGGCCCCCTGCGTCCTATCCACTGGCCCGACAAATTTTGATCCAGGTAAGCTCGTACGTCCCTGTGATAGTGCGGCGGAGCACCATCTTGTTGAAAATAAAA
>NW_020439271.1:730027-760521 GCF_000699045.2 Agrilus planipennis
TAGGGTAAAAGTGGGATAGACGCCCTTGGAGGATAGACGCCGCACCTTAAAAAAAGAGAATTTAAAACCAAGTTCACGCTCTAGTACCAAGTTCCTCGGACAGATCTCGCCCCGCACAGCTCAGTCCGCGCACGCGCTTCGACAGGACTGCACGTGTCGCCGCTTGAGTTAAAAAAACGTTGCAAAATTTTATCGCGCTTGCATGATTCTTGTGACAGTGACATTTTGACGTGTTCAGAACTTTCGTTTTCGAAGGTAAGTTTTAAGTGTGTATTGTTATTTAAATAGTATGTATCATTTATATTTATGGTGTGTTTATAAAATTACGAAATTATTTAAGTATTTTTATTTATTTGCTGGGGCGTCTATCCCTACTAAAAAGGATAGAGGCCCCACTATTGACTGAGTATAGACGCCCTTAGAGGCATATATCCTCTACGACTTATTCACAGGTACTTAGGCTATAGGCTTACACGAAGATTGCACTCTATATGGCGATTACTGTAATAGATGTGGACACAAGAAGAAGCTTGCAGCTCTAAAAGCTAACCTGGCCAAAGTGAATTCAAAGAATAAGTAACCTGGCCAAAGTAAACAGTATCTCTATATTTGTTGATTATTTGAAAATTTTGATTACTGTTATTTTTGTTTAAGAAGGAAGCTTTGTTTTTCCCCAAAGAAGTCTTAAGGGACGGATTTGTTTTAAGTTTTATTATTCCTAAATTTAGTTCTGTAAAGTTTTAAATAATTTTTAATAGACGTTGTTAAGTTGCTAAGTTTACCCAAAGAATGATTGAAAGCAAATAAACATTTTATTTAATTTTCTACGAATTTTTTTTTTATTACGGAGGCATCTATCCCATTGTAGGGCATCTATACTCATGTCGAAATTTTGCCAGGGGCAACTACCCCATACAGTAGGCGTCTATCCTCAAACAATAAGTTTTTTTTAGAGCCGAATATCTATAAATCTACGGTATGCATTGAATAATGATATGAGTAGATAGTAAGTATAAGGACTATAGTTGTTACAAATAGTTAACTCACTCGAATAGTGCTTTAAAAAAAAAAGTTATAGTCAGCTTACAGAAAGTGGGGCATCTATCCCACTTTTACCCTAAGGTTGCTGTTGAAACAGACAGAACTGCACATCAAAGTTCTCTAATACATTCTCAGAAAACAACTCTCAAAACAACATAATAAATTGGCAAAGTACGCAAATGGACAAAAACGCTAGTAAAATCTCTGATGATAGGAAGATAATCTCACAATTCGTAAACGGATCCGTAATCTATAATTTGAACCGTATGTTTTAAGTCAATACCGTTCACATCATGGTACTTTTTTCAGTAAACAAGTATCAGATATTGGTCACTAAAAACCAGACAAATTATTGTTAGGTTCCCAGAAGTTGCATACCAGGGATAAATTTTCTAACAGCTTTTACAAACTAACGAGTTAGTGTTTTCGAATTAGTGACAAATGTTTGGCGCGGCGCTGTACGGGTGCGAAACATGGACGGTGGCCGCGGGGGAAACGAAAAGGTTGGATACGTTCGAAATGTGGTGTTACAGACCAATGATGAGGATACCATGGATGGAGAAAGTTAGAAATGAAGAGGTATTAGAAAGAATAGTAGAACAGAGGACTCTATGGAAGTCAATAAGAAATAGGCGAGATAGGTTGGTAGGACACCTTCTCAGACTTGAAGATCTAGTCAGAGACATATTAGTGGCAGAATCAGGAATTAAGAGGAGTAGAGGTAGACCTAGATTAGGTTACTGTTCACAAATAGTTAAGTATGTGCATTGTTATATAATAAAATAATTCGAAGTGGTCTGTATTCTTTCGAAACTGCCAGACGCGGATCGCGATTTCAATCTTGTTGGATCTCATCAGCGCGTCGCAGACAGTTTCGACAAAACACAGACCAATTTTACCTGCTGTCTTAACAGCGCGTTTTATAAAATACCTACCAGAGTTATACTTTTAGGGAAATTCGAAAATTAGCTCAAGATAGGAAAGAGTGGAGGTGCGTGTCCAACCAGTCTTAGGACCGACAACCTTATGATGAACAAAAATTGCTATTTAGATATCTCCCCCAAAATTTTTGACGAAAAAATAAAAAAATATTTGTATTCCACTCAAGAAGCATTTTCTCTTTACAAGACCCCATAAGCTTAAGTATAAAAAATGGTATTTACGAACTTACATACGTATATACATCTTTCGTATTGAGCTTAGGATTATTTCTTTTAGAAAATAGAAAGCTGTGGTAAAAGCATAAACGAACCGACAGAGACATCGTTGCGATAACAATAGAGAGTTCAGTTTGGTCTCTTTGGATGTAGAATTCTAAAAATATCGTTTTACTTCGTATTGTGATTTATTTCCTTCACCCCTCCTAAAATTTAAAGCTTTATAAGAAAATATTTGATGGTCAATACTGTGGATAAATGCGCTATTGACGAGGTAATGCCATTAAATTGATTTTATGGCTGAAGTAACTATGATATAAACACGGTCGCTGGGTATAATAATCGACGTTCATATCGTCGCCGTTATAACACGTGAAATGAATTTGTGCTTCTTTATTGGACGGCGTGTACTGAAACGTAGCGTAGATGAGACGGAATTTAATATATGGCAGAAAATAGTAACATTTACGAGTACTATTTAATCAATTAGTCGCATCGTTGTTATTGGGTTGTAAAGAAAGTTATTGCGGCTTTTGACACATTGATTTCAAAAGCTGTTCTTTTAAATACGGTCTGGTTAAATGACTACCCGAGATAAAAATGTTCAGTCTCTCAGAGTCTTTGAAAGGGAGACTCGAGTCTAGGGCTTACAATACCGAACCAAAATCTGAATACCGGTATTTAATATTTGAAATTTGAAATATTAAAACACCGGTATTATTAATAAAAATTTACTAGTTATATTTTTACTTACCTCAGTTGTTATATTGACTTGTTAACAAATAATATATGAAATCCAATAAATATTGTTCTGAAATGAGTAGATATTATTTATTTTATTACATAGAGAGTAGGAGTAGATAGATACAAAAAAACGTGCAAGTAAAAAAGTACATTCTAAATTCTATGTTACATTTTACATATAATAGGCTCGTATGGCATTATATAATTAAAGAAGCAAAAAATATAATTAAATTGAAAGTATTTATGAAATAATATTAATATCTTGCGTTTTGTTTATTAAAGTGTGCTCTTAAAAAACATAAACAATCAATCGTTTCATCATCAAGCGAGGACCGAATTTTCATACAAATTATAATAATAAGCTCTTTCTGATTCTACACTTGTCGGCACTATTGTCATTAAGAAATCATACACATTTTGTAAACACGTTCCTTTTGTTCCTGTTTTTTCAAAAAAAAGTAATTTCATCTTTTATTTATTATAATTGCCGACCCGCCGCTTCTCGATGGTGCCATGCTCGGCTCGATATGTGTAATAAATGTGCCTGACATTTTAAATTAGATTTATATTGTGCATAAATTCAATTTTTATCAGCTAATGTAATACCAAAATACTGGTATTTTTACATAAATACCGGTTTTTAATAACGGACAATAATCGTCCGGGATTCTGGTATTCGGGATCCCGGAATCCCGGTATTGTAAGCCCTACTCGAGTCTCCGTCTGTCATCGAGTCTCTCTGGTGTCGCTGAGAGAGACTGTCGAGTGACGGTCAAAAAGCTGTTTAGAGTCTCTGAACGAGAAACTCGAGTCGCTCATAGAGATATCCTCATTTCGTATCCAGTCTCTGAACGAGAGACTCGAATCTCTCAATAAGTGGTCTCGATAAATATGGTTAAAATTTTCAAAAGTTCAACACATTTCAGAGATCCTAGTGTTTCTACGAGAGACTCGACCTACGGAATTGAAGGGATTAGAAAAGGAAAGAATCATCTCACTCGCACTCGCAATGGGGAGCTCTTTGGCTATACCTGAGGAGCACTCGGGAGTCAAAAGAGCCGAGTTTGCCCGGCTCTGTTAAAAAGTAATAAATGGTGATTTTGATTTGTTATGTAAATTATTAAGTAATTTATGACTTTCTATGAAAAGGAATAGAAAAACGAGTATAAAAGACAGCAACCCGTTTCAGCTTTTAATGGGTTTATCTCGATCAGAAAGCAATTGATTGGGAAGTTAAATTGAACTTCAAAATACTATACACCCTTTCATTTACGCTCCAGAAAGTTTAAATGAACAGAGCGAGGTACACATTGTGTTTTTAGGTGGATCGAACTTTTCCATTTTCTGTTTTTTTTTTTTTGCTTTTTCCGATTTGAACGAAATCGCACATTAAATACCCAACAGTATAATAAAAATCTGAAATGCAATAAAGTTTCGGTGCCCTTACTGAAGTTCGCATCCATAAATAAGCCATTGTTCAGAATCGTTTAATAATAGAGTAACTAAATAGCGATTCCTGTTTTTTAACTACCATATTTACAAATTATGAATGGACAAAACTGGAAAAAGTGAAAATGTAACCTGAAAACACGATGAACAAAAATCTGCCTTTTGTATATCTAAATTCATTATTTTCTTTTTGCAAAAGCAAACACACACAATATTAAATTTCTCACATACTTCGAAAATAATAAAACGATCCCTTGCCTTGGATTATTATAAATAACATCAGTATTTAATTATAATTCTGAATAAATATTTTACAAAATTTCATCCACATAGATATGAAGTTATTTTATTCGTCCCCTTATTAATCATTTTATTAACTTCTTGGGTGTATGTATTATACTTCGAATAATACATCAGTGGCTTTGTCCTTGTTTTACAGATTTAACATTGTCTTTTCATGATCGTAAGACCAAGATCGATTGAACTTGTTAGTTAAGTAGCTTATTTAAAGTAACTAACAGTAAAAAATTTCATTCGGACTTTATTTCACGCATCTCAAACAAACAACGTCTGAAATATGTTTTCTGTATTAATTTTTCAACTTGTCAGAACTCTCTTTCTCGAGGAAAATAAAAAGACTTTTCGCCTTAAATGCCAATGTGTTTCTTTATTCAAGGCAAATGTCTGGAAAAGCGAATGGTACGAGACTTGCTCTTGTACTGTAATAATAAGGTGTGTTTTCCTTAAGCTGACGTGACGCGCTATTTCAAATCTCTTTTCCCTTTCTGAAAAAGATACGTAGATGACGGAAAGTCACGTTTGTCTTGTTTTCCATTTTTATGGCGCGCAGTTAATGCCGTCGTGCAGAGTACGCGTGCCTCCTAACAACAAGGCCCAAATCGTTTTTCTAAGAAAACGATGTTCAGTATCTCCCAATAACAACAAATTATAGTATGTATTAGATTATGATACTACGTGCAAAGTAAAATGAGAGGGCAATTCTTGATTCATTACCTTCCTTTAAAAAAAAAAAGAAAAAAACAATTTTTCAATTATTAAATAATCTCCTTTAGCCACATGTCTCCTTGAAAAATCCCCCAGCCTGTGGATATATCTACAGGGTGTCACAGAAATAATGCAGAGCTTTGGCGGGTGTGAACTAGATGCACAAAATTCTTTTAAGAAAATCAGTAACTTCCTATTCGAAGCCGGTCCTGTACGTGAATTTGCAACATAGGGGTCTAATGTGATAAAAACTCTGCAGCTGCATTGATGGATAATTGCCGATTATCGAACGTCTAATCGTAAGATAAATATAAACAATTTAGTACTACACATGATGTTTAGACTAACAATAAATAAATTAAGAAGAAGTAAGAAATTTAAGTTATGTACGTAAACATAAGTGGATAAACGAGCATCATCCCTATAATTGTAACTTCATTCAAGAAAATTTCCACACCACCATTGAGGTACTGCCAAGGTGCGTTACTTTTTTGCGAGTGGTTTTAAGTACTCTTACCAAAAAAGTCAAATAAGTTTCCAAAAATTTCCAATCACACATTTACCGAAAATAGTTGTTGCAATCGCAAAGGATGTACGACATGCAGGCCGTATTAGTTGTCAGGGCCGAAATTAAATTTATCTGTAATTTCAACTACATCTTTCTCAAAAACGGTGAACTTTCGGACATACAAACATTTACTTAATTACCAAGTTTTTTAGTGCTCGATTACCTCTTGCAAGCTCGGCACTTATTTCTGTTACACCCTGTATATGGAATGAAATACATCAACTGTCATTTTTACAATTATTCTATGTAAGGAAAAATATAAACTAAACATCACTAGTCTGTCAAAACGTTCATCCTGGCCAATTTTTTATGGAGTGACAAATTCAAAATTGAAATATATTCAATTTTTTTGACTGACAATTTCGAACGCAGAATGTGTGTGCTGGGATTGATTAATGACTTGAAGCTGGCTTTTTATACATATGAACGTAAAAGCAAAGAAAAAAAAACGAGGAGAAAAACCATTCCCCTTTCTACTGTCATTTTTCAACCAACATATGCGATGTATGTATGTATATGTGTTGAGTTCAGTTTAAATTAGGTTAAATCATGTGAAGCATCTGTTTCAACTACAACTTATATTAGCAGTATGGACAATTTATCAAATCGTTGCAACTCAAATGTGTTAAAGTTTTCTCGTTTACATGCAAAATTAAATTAGAAAAGTGAACAAATTGTGTTGTATAAGTAGAGTTATTGCTTTACTTATTATTGTTTATTCTTCGCCCTTAAGGGTCAATTTTTGATCTCCCACGTAACGGGACCACAACTTGTAGCCTTACCCAATCCCCATATATTGTAAATGTTTTGATTAAATAAATAAAATTGTTAATTCAAAGATTCGAGTGTCTCACAAAGAGACTGAAAAACTGAAAAATTGAGAGACTTGAGTCTCTCATAGAAATACTGGGATCTCTGAAATATGCTGAACTTTTTGAAAATTTTAACCATGTCTATCGAGACACCACTTATTGAGAGATTTGAGTCTCTCGTTCAGAGACTGGATAAGAAATGAGGATTTCTCTATGAGCGACTCGAGTCTCTCGTTCAGAGACGCTAAACAGTTTTTTTGGGAGTCTCTCGACAGTCTGTCTCAGCGACACCAGAGAGACTCGATGAGAGACTCTGAGAGACTGAACATTTTTATTTTTATCTCGGGTATTTACGTAATTAATGCTCAGCAATAATCAGTCCACTGCATAAACATGCAAAAATTAAGAAATTAACTTACAGTTTACTTCTAACACTAATAATAATTAGTTCAGTTAACGTAATACGTTATATCTTTTTACGTGCAATAGGAGTTAGGAGGAAGTCAGATAAGTCAAGACTGAAGGAATATTCCATAAAAAGAAGTCAGTTCTATGCTCGCGAACGATTAATTTGAAAATTCGAAAAAGGTTGTAAATAGAGCGTGGCGCTGTATAGGTGCTAAACATGGACGGTGAACGTGGCGGAAAAGAAAAAGTTAGAAGCGTTCGAAATGTGGTTTTACCGGCGAATGATGAAGATACTCTAGATAGAGAAGGTTAGAAATGAAGACGTATTAGAAAGAATAGGAGAACAAAGGACTCTATAGAAGTCAAGAAATAGGCGAGATAGGTTAGTAGGACACCTTCTCAAGCATGAAAGTCTAGTCAAAGACATTTTAGAAGCAGAAACAGGACTTAACAGGAGTAGAGGTAAACTTAAATTAGATTACTGTTCGCAAATAGTTAAGGATGTGGGATGTTCTACTTTTAGGGAAATGTGAAGATAGCTCATGATAGAAAGGAGTGGAAGTGCGAGTCTAACCAGTTTTAGGACTGACGACCTTATGATGATGAGAAAAACTCATGACTGTTATGGAATAACGGTATTTTTCAAAAAACGAAAAGTTCATAGTCGAAACCGTCAGGCATCACTCGCAATCTCTATCTTATTAGATCTCGTCAGCACAGTTCCAGCAGAATACAAATCACTTTTATGAATAATTAAAAACATCATAATGGACACCTAACATTTTTGAATCCCACGAAAATGTAGCAATTTACCACCAATGGGGTTCACCACGATGTTTGTAGTAATTCCTAATGTTAAATCGGACAAAAATCTATTATTGATTATTATAACTAACAAAATAATACAACAAATTGCGGCCGGCAGAGTGTAGCACATTTTGTAAAATTCTACAAAATGGTTTTTATTTCTCTGTCTATCCTAGAGAAGGGCGAGCTTAACGCTTCTTTTACCACAGACATTAAAATCATCATAGTCAACTGAACCATGTACTTTCATGGAAATAAATAACGTATCCTTTCATGTTTCGAAAACACAGTTCAGATTCAGTGTGGTTTTAATAAATTTGAACGAGAACTAGAAAGGGTAAAACTTTTAACCCTCCTTTCGCCATTTATCTTCGCAAGGTCTCGTAAATTGTGACCATTTTATTTTAAATGAAATATTTATATATGCGGTTGCGCAATCACGATTTAAACGCAGATGTTTATCTTGCATAATGCATGAGATCCAAAATACTATGCATAACCTAGTTAAAGGCGGAAGTAAATACAAAATGTATAAATTAGGTACCAAAATGTCTGAGTAGATTTTAATTGCACCAAATGCCTTTGAATTGAATTGTGACAAAATTAGGTACTTCAAAGAGTTGAAGAAAATCGTGTTTCTTAGTGATTAAAATTAATTCTAAATTCGAATTGAGTAAGCTCGAATTAGTCAGAATTGAATCTAATATGTCTAAAATTGAAGAAAAAGAAAATCAATATTGATCAACTTGGACGCCTTTGCAATAGGTAAATATGAGTGATTTTTCTTTTTTTGTAAATAATTTGTTTCTGGTTTTATTTAATATAATTCATTTAGATTACAATGAACTTTAACCAAATAGAAATGAACTTCGTCCACTCAATAATTTTGTATTTTATTTTAAAGCTGATAAAAATAATCCTCAAACAGATAAATATTACAATGAGTAAATGATATGGAACGTATGTTAGGCAGTAAGTATACAAAGTTAGTTACGACTTACAATTAGTTAGTACAGGAGGTTATGTCGATGACGTGAACGTAATCTCTCAAAATGTTCAAGCATGTATGCAACCACTCGGAATTGTTGATCAAGAACTTTATCAAAAGCATGTCGGTTTCGGTATGCGGTATTGTCATATACGCTGATGTTTATGCGATTTCGCGATATTGTAGTGGTGAAATGATGATTGCGCGATAGTAACGAGGAGTGAAGTGACTGACTGCCATCGATCCATAACGTATTCTCGAATGGCCCATTTTATATGTTACTAAATTCTGGAGATTCCACATCTGCCCTAGACTAGCATACAATTAGTTTCCTAAGTGATTGATGAGAGTGTTCAGCCCCTTTGCGGGCGAAACAGTTCAGTTTACACAGCCGAACGTTCATACAAGTTTGTCGAATATGGATGGGAGTTTGGACTCCCGACGCGAATTTTCGCTGTCTCTTGATCACATTGCAAACAGAAAACCAATTTCAGTCTTTATTTTGCTTCTTCAAACAATGTTAATGGCATAATATTCTTTTAAGATAATCTGACCAAAACTCCAAAGAAAGCAAATCACATAAAATACAGACTGTATCAGTATCAATATTATCAACTGATCGTGAGTCAGTTTGGAGAATAAATGAAAATAAAGGTATACTTAAAATTTTTGAGTTAAAAAGTAATTTTGAGTATTTCTTAATTGGATGGGGTAATTTATATTTTTGACTAGAGTTAGACAGTATCAGTAATAACATATTTAGTAGCTTTTAAAATTCACGTATGAAATAATACTAACAATAAATAGATAAATATTTGAATTCTGTTTGAACATTTTTAATACCGATTGTGAGCAAAGGAAATAAATCTGAAGACCCAGAAAAACATTGAGAATAAGGAACCAACATTATGTAAGAAAAATTTAAAAAAAGAAAAATGTAAAAATATANATCGTAAAAATATACTAAAAAAAAACAAACATTTAGGTAGGCACTAAATAACTTAAATTAACCGGCACTCAAAATAAAACCCAATCTCCAATTCAGAAGTAAAGCATAAACAAAAATACCAATGGTGACGCTCTCGTACTAGGGTTCTCTAACTTAGATTTTTGACCGTTACTATGAAATTATGTAGTTTTTTCCAGGGTGGCGGTCAAATAATTACACAACTATATGTTTTTTGTAACCTTTCGGTTTATTCTACCATCTTTAGAGTTTTGAAGTGTTACTGCATGTACATATACTTATAGTATGTAGTAGTACAACGTGAAAGAATGTTTAAAAATGAGTTAATATCTGTGTACAAATAGTAACACTTTAAAAGTCTGAAGATGGTTGAATAAACCGAAACGTTACAAAAAACATATAGTTGTGTAATTCTTTGACCGCCACCTTGGAAAAAACTACATAATATAATCGTTTAACGGAAAGCTTGGTTCGGCAATTTATTCGTAAATAAGATTATAACATAATTAATAATAAACTTTAAAAAAACGTTCCTCTTACAATAAAAAGTTAATAATTAAACATAATAACATTTTTGTAACATTTTCAAAATCAGTTAAAACCAATGACCAAGGACGTAGTAAAGGATCAAGTTGAGAGTATAAAACTAACAGTGAGTATTAAGATATAATTAATTATATTTTTAATACTAATACAATAAGCAGTTTCCATATGGCAAAACTCAATGTTTATTACTTTCCTGCAAAAAGCATTGATCCTAGTGAGTGAAACCGCTTCTGTTAGTGGAACGATGTGTATTTATATACGGATATGGAATTCAAGAGTCAATATTAGGATTATAACAAATTATTAATTATAAAACCTGATCTATTATTTTCATAAGACTAATCTTGCCTAAGAAATAAAAACTGTTAGTGAAACGTTTTGATTTTGTTAAACAAGTATACCAAATCAGCCCCCCACCTACAACCCTTCACCCTTAGAAATAAAGGTGAAATGTGTACGTATCTACTAAAGAGTGAAATTAAAAGCCTCCATTTGTTTAGTTTATTAATCTTAGTATTGTTATCAATTAAGTTTTTGCTGAAGCACTGACGTAAAGAGAGAACAGTTACAGTTCAAGAAAATTTCATAATTTATATTGCCATCACCGAGGACGTGGTTAATTAATGCGTTTGCGAGGTAATTTCTTAGTCAAACAAAAGAATTTAAGAGGTTTTGTTTTACTTTGTTTGAAACGCACGGGTCTAAATTAAATAAGGCAATTGAGAACGCGAGCAGGGTTCAACTAAACAGCAATAACGTTATTAACCTAATTACGACATTAAGCTGCTGTTGACACACTGTTTACATTGGCAAATGAATGCACATCAAATAATTAATACGAAATTGGTTGTGTATAATATCCTTATGACGAAAATTCAAAGCTACACCTATGTACCTACGTATCGTTTCGCATCACAATTGTTTGAGACAGCAGCAATTCGATTATCATAAAATGTTTCTGGCGTAGTCTTATATGAGAGCGTTAACGGTAAGCAGTGAAATGGTCAAGAAAAATAGGGTTGGTTAACACTTTAAACTGGCAACAACTTTTTGACGTGACAACGTCTTATAATTCGATAGAGCCCGGCTGCACGCACGAAAAAACATAACTCATGCGGCGTAACCTCGCTCTGAGGCGTTCCATTTAAGGCTTGAAGTGCAAGCGAGAGCGCGGAACGAGCGATAAAGAGGCACAATCGGTTTTTGCGTTCGGCAGCTTTCGACATCTGTCTCTCTCCTACTTGAGTGAGCGATGCGTCCGCGTGGACAGCTGCTATACAATAATACATCTCCATTTACCTCCTTCTCTATATCCATACAAAATATCTATCAAACAAATAAAATTAAAATTTTCTTTTGAAAAATGAAACCATTTAATCAGTATTTTCTTATGACGTTGTCACGTTCAACTATCGTCAGTAAACCGACTTTACAGACAACCGGTTTTTTTTAGTAAGACAGAGGTAGTAGCATTCGAAATGTGGTGTTACAGGTGAATGATGAGGATATCGTGGATAGAGAAGGTTAGAAATAAAGAAATTTTAGAAAGAATAGGTGAACAGAGGACTATATATGGAAGTCAATAAGAAATAGGCGAGATAGGTCGGTAGAACGCTTTCTCAAGCATAAAGAGCTAGTTAGAGACATATTGGAAGCAGAAACATGAGTTAAGAGGACTAGAGGTGGACCTAGATTAGATTACCGTTCACAAATAGTTAAGATTGTGGGATGTTCTAGTTTTAGGGAAATGCCAGGATTAGCTCAGGATAATAGGAAAGAGTGAAGGTGCGTGTCCAACCCTTCTTAGGACTGACGACCTTATGGTCATGAATGGTAAGCATGAAATTTAATTAGCTGCATAAAAGATCCTTTTTTGGGATGACGGCTAAATGGCGTTATTAAACGAGAGTTCGACAGTGATCTGTTGTTTACGTACTTGCATTTGCGTTGCGTTTGAAATAATCCTTTCTAATTTCTATAGTCATTATGTCAAAGTTGAATCAAAACCATTATGTTTACGGGAAGGTAAAAATGCAGAAGATGGTATATACATCATACATATGCCATTCCAAAAATTTTGAAACATTATTAAATGTCAAATGGTACCATTTGAGAGGGTACAAAATAAGTCAATTCTTCTTCTTCTTCTTAAATGTAAAATATTGATGTGTTTTGGATCATTTATAATACTATAGGCATTAAGATTCCATTTAAATAGAACGGAAAAACGATGTGAAATTCTATTGTTGAGCCATTCGGACAGTGGAGAATAAATGATGTTGCATTTTCAGTGACGTTCCTTTCTATCGTGTTTATTATGTATGTATGTATGTATGTACAAATATGAAAGCATCCTAACTCCAACCCATTCCGTTAGAAAATTCCTCATTCGAAGTAATTGGCAAATTTCACAATAGCAGAAATGCATTACAGCGTTCATGCCAAATTCCGAAGAATAGTTTCTATAGCTTTGCTATAATAACACGCCTGGATAATTTACCGAGGCAGAGTTTCCTTCCAGAACCTATAAATTGTGAAACGTTAAAGTTGGTGCAAAGTGTCCAAGAAATAATTGGCGCTCTAAGCGTTAAATTGGAGCTCAACTATAAAGCTTGTTTTGGAGTTTCGGGATTTTGCCGGGATATAGACCTAATTTTCTTACTTATTCCGTCTCTCAAAGTTTGTTTCATCCTAGCGATTGTATCGATCTTAAACGTTAATCTGAAAATTTCTAATACAGGTCATTTCCATTTCACAATTTTTTCCCAATTTACAGATAATTTACATTAGAAATTACATTTTAAAAGGACACTTTTGACGTATTCCAATCATTAGTTAAAACAGTAGCACTATTTTTTTGGATCTATGCATCACGTTCAACGTCACTGCGACCATGAACAAGACTTAATACAGAAACGGAAAAAGTTCAGACAATTTGCTCCATCTTATATTTTTTGGACAACTTTAATACTTTTTATGGAAAATAATCAAATAACTATAATAACCTGGCAAGTTATTGTGTCGTAGTTTAATTTAAATTCGTCAATTAACTTCATCATCATCATAAGGTCGTCAGTCCAAAGACAGATTAGACACGTACCTCCACTCTTTCCTATCCTGAACTAATCTTCACATTTCCCTAAAACTAGAACAACCCACATCCTTAACTATTTGCGAACAGTAATCTAACCTCGGTGTACCACTACCCCTCCTTACTCCTGTTTCTGCTTCTAATATGTCTCTGACTGGATCTTCATGTCTGAGAAGGTGTCCTACCAACCTATCTCGCCTATTTTTTATTGACTTCCATAGAGTCCTCTGTTCTCGTATTCTTTCTAATACCTCTTTATTTCAATTAACTTACGATAAGATAAAGACCATTTGGTACCTGCTAAACATTCTAAATGATTAGCTACTCCGTAACACTTCAGTTCTACATTTTCCGTTTAGTTGTTTTTCTGTACGCTACCCATTTCTAATAGGATATTTTCATGATACTTATTATTTAATTAAGTTATTAAGGAGGTAGTGTATACTTCTTGATATGCATTAGCTTTGATGAGGTTTTTACATTTTTATTAGGGGGTTATAAATTCTCACTTCAAAGGAAATCTTAAAAAGTAAGATACTTTAAGATACAGAATATACCAACCATTTGTGGATTAAAACCCAATGAGTACCCATCCTTAAATAAGAAAAAGCAAAAATATTAAAGAAAAAAAAGGAGGTAGTGTATACTTCTTGATATGCATTAGCTTTGATGAGGTTTTTACATTTTCATTCTGTCGCCTTCCTTTTCTAATTCTTGTAACGATTAATTTGGGTTTCTTCCTTTCCGGAAATTGCCCCATTTACTGCTAATTTGTCATTTAGAATCGCTCCAATTCAGAACAATATATCTTATTTTCAGTTAGCGCCTTAACGTTATTTTCTACCTCTCGTTCCGATGGAGATTAGTAGCCACGTCACTGATAACTAAGCAATTTTTCCAACAATCTTAATAAAAGCTATCTTGAAAAGCATTAGTTCAAATACGAAAGGCCCGATGAATAGTGAACTAAAACCCTGTGAAATAAGCCTTAGAAATTAAATTAACAAAATTAGCTGGTATTATTTAACAAAACCGGAAGTGCAAAGGGGTCATCGTCGGGCAACATCTGACCCTAGTTCAATAGTTAATAGAAGAAAATAGGAGACGACCTTTTAATGATGTTCTATGCAACTTTTATGTAATAAGTCTAGTATTGTTGGTATCATTTTTTCATGTTAAATCCTTTTAAGGATTCACGGTCTGAACGCGTTTAAATAATACCTACAGATAGTTAGTAAAGTATAATTACGACGCTAAGAATCGGTCCTGTTAAAATGACATTATATTTAATTCCGTAATGCGAAAGAAAATGCTCTATTACATGTATGATTATGAGAGCGCGAGCACCATTCCGGAAACAGAATCTCTTGTTCACGGAAATGTTGGGAAGAAATCGACAAAGTGATTGCGGTTAAGCGTCGCGTAGAGCGCGTCATTTGGGGCCGCGTATTAGTAGACGCCTAATTGACGCTATTCACTGACTACTAGCGATTAACTTAATTGAACAAGAGGATGAAAGCTGCCGATTGCTAATAACGTACGAGTGTCGTGTCGTGCATGTCGCCTCGTTTCGTCTCGCATCGCGACCAAGCGGCAATCGGCAACGTTTCGTATTTCAGTTGGCGTCGTGACTGTTGCCGTTCTTTTAACGACCGCGACCAGACGGTTCTCGTATAGGTGTCGCATCGCAATAATAAGGATCGTAGTTGGTTCATGTTGTACCAACTCGCCGTACAGCGTGCAGCTTAAAATCGTTGTAGAAAGTAAGGAATCGCAGTCGCAGTCAATTTACATTAAATGCTGCGATTTCAGTTTTCAACTCAACTGCAATCGCGGCGGATAATTCAACTAACGTGGCATTATGACGTTTTCAGTCCCTTCTAACGAGTAATGAAAAGGGGGATATTTAATATGGATTTCCGGAAAGCCGCTTCACTCGTCTTTCTCAAATCCGATTGACGTGGTTTTATAAGAAATGCCTGACACGTCTTCTAACTTGTTTTATATGTCGTATTACTTGTCTTTCCCTGTTATTTTATGGATTTTTTCGTAGTTTTAAAGGAAAAGAAACTTTATTCTCACAAAAAACATACATGAAAGAAAGAACAAGAGAACAATTTTAACATTCCACAGAAGAAAGTTTCGGTTGATGCGGTCATTTATTAGACTAAAAACAAATCATTAAAACGTAATAAATATTATTTGTATCAGCATCATTAAAGATAGTACAACTGTAGAGATAGATATACAGGGACAAAAGATTAGTATAGCAGTATTAGCATCTAGCATGAAGGAGTTAGAGATAGCTTTACATAAAATGGAAACGGTACTAACAGAACAGTACCTACTGTATGAAAATAAATTAAAGTAAAACAAAAATACTGGTATGCAAGGGAAGAAAAAGTAGGGAAGGAGCGAATATAAAGATAGGAGGCGGAAAATTGGAAGAAGTGGCTGATTTCAGGTATCTCGGAAGTCAGATAAGTCAGGACGGAAGGTATAGTAAGGATATAAAGCTAAGCATAGCACAGGGTCGAGCTGCCTTCAATAAAAAGAAGTTACTTCTATGCTCGCGAACAGTTAATTTAGAAATTCGAAAAAGATTGTTGAGGGTGTATGTTTGGAGCGCGACGTTGTACGGGTGCGAAAGTTGGACGGTGGGCGCTGCGGAAAAGTAAAGGTTAGAAGCGTGGTGATACAGGAGATGATTAGAAATGAAGAGGTACTAAAAAAAACAGAAGACTCTATGGAAGTCAATAAGAAATAGGTGAGATAAGTTGGTAGGACACCTTCTCAGACAAGAAGGTTTAGTCAGAGATGTATTAGAGGCAGAAACGGGAGTTAGAAGGGGTAGAGGTAGGCCTAGATTAGATTACTGTTCACAAATAGTTAAGAATGTGGGTTGTTCTAGTTCTGGAGGTGCGTGTTCAACCAGTCTTAGGATTGACGACCTTATGATGATGTAGATATAGATGATCAGGATTCCTAGCTGAACTGAGAAAAATTACCATAAGCTTGCTCGAATACTCTGAAACGTTTCGATAAAAATCGTTATTTTACATTGTCTATACAACAATAAAAATAGGTAGAAGGGTCTTTAATAAAAACCTAGACATAGACAAGCCCCTCTCGATTATCTGTTCACAAAAGTGTTATATTGAGAAAAGTTACAGGAAAATTCCAAATTATATATTCTAAGAACTAAAATTTAAACCTTATGGTAGATTATAATGCAAAATTTTCCGGAAATTAGCTGGTTTCCTAATGGAATTTTCAAACGGGGATGGTTTAGAAAGGAAAGGGTTATAAATTCCCACTTCAAAAGAAACGAAACGTGAAATAAAAGCAAACAAACTTGAAAATCTTAAAAAGTAAGATACTTTAAGATACAGAATATACCAACCATTTGTGGACTAAAACCCAATGAGTACCCATATTTAAATAAAGAAAGGCAAAAATATTAAAAAAAAAAAAGGAGATTTTTATACGATGCTACAAAGAAAACAGAAGCAAGAAAATTGTACCTTTTACTACGTTGAGGATCGATCTTTAACTTCTTTTTTTAGATGTTTATTAAATTTGCAACGATTTACGTTGCTAGATTTATTTAATTGCCATGATTGTCAATGTAAAATCTTGTGCTTTTAAGTTACTGAAGATATTTTAAAGCTTGTTCCTGAAGTAGATTTCATTGAAGCGTAAACTTCATTTCGCTAATTAATTGGAAAAATGTTATAAAAGAAAACTTGAGAGTCGTTTTACACCTTTTTTTTTAACGTTGAAAGCACAACTTCACTAATTAACAGAACGTATTCATTATTTGCACAATTAAGTTTCTTTTTCCCTTTGGACGCTTTAGAAAGTGGATAAGGCTGATTGAATTATCTGAAGTTCCAAGGAATCTAGGCTAGAGTAATATTAAAAGAAAAACTTGTATTTTAAACAAAGTACCCACTGTCATTTCCAAGTCTACCAAGTCCCGAATGTATAAATAGTACCATCATTCAACTTGTAACCACCAAGGTCTTACAATTTTCGTGGAAGTAAAAAAGGAAACGCATTTGGTAGGAGAAAAACCTACCCGTTTCAGACAGAGGCACCTATTTTTCCAGCTCCACCGTTTAATATGTACATAAACTTCTTAGTACTGTCGGAGTACCAAAATTGGATATAAGTTTTAGTTAATGAAGACAGTAATTACAGTAAATTTTTGTTAATTTTACTGGCAATATTTAATTAATACAATTTGATGTTAGATGTTATTAACGAGTGCTTTATTAGAATAGAATTAGAATATATAATATTCGAAAGATGTAATCATGGTGGCACTCTTAAGGGAATTGTACGGCGACTTAGTGTGCATCAGACCTTAAAACATCCTGAGGAATCCTAAAAACTTGTTGATGGATCGAAAAAGAATTCGTGATCCTTCCCATTATCGTATTAGGCAGTCTCAATATAGGGAACCACCAAGGGAGAACTTGAGAGTCTCGTCAACAAGCCCAGTTTAATATTTTTCATACATACCGTTCATTCCCGAGATAAAAATGTTCAGTCTCTCAGAGTCTCTGAAAGCGAGACTCGAGTCTCCTGTCGGTGTGGGAGACTGTCGAGAGACTGTCAAAAAAACTGTTTATCGTCTCCGAACGAGAGACTCAAGTCGCACATGGAGAGATCCTCATTTCGTATCCAGTGTCTGAACGAGAGACTCGAATCTCTCAATAAATGGTGTCTCGATAGACATGATTAAAGTTTTCTAAGTTCAACATATTTCAGAGATCCCAGTCTTTCTACGAGAGACCCGAGTCTCTCATTTTTTCAGTTTTATTCATTCAGTATCTCTGCGAGAGACTCGAATCTCTGAATTAACAATTTTTTCGTTCTAGTCTCTTATACAGAAACTGTGAGAGATCCATAAAAACACCTAGGCAATAACTGAGAGACTGCGAAAAACTGTGAGAGACGCTCTCAGAGACGCTGAAAGACTGAGAGAAATTTTTTGTCTAGTGTTGCTATACACATATTTGCGGTTTTTTAAATAACATTTATTTCGTACTGTTTCATTATTAACATTCGCCTGAATTTCAACAGATTATTAGTATTGATTAAACGTTTTGAACAAAATTTAATTTATAAATTAATTATTGCTTTCAATCAGGATACGATTGAATAAAACATGAATTTGAAGAGCAACTCTACGCAGAATTGATGCCGTACAAGCTGTAGTAATTAAATTTGATTTAAATCTTCGGGAAGCTTGGTTTTGAATGTTTTAATTTATTTTTAGTGTTATTCCGTTCTGTTGTTTATGTTTTCAGAAACCGACTCAATTTTACTTTCGTCGGGTATTTAGTCTATTTTATGTCTATATTTCGTATTGATTTAATAAATTAACTTCGAACATTTCAATCAGACTTGATGATAAAAGCACAACTTTAAATCGACAGCTGTCACTCATATTATTAATTGCTTGACATAAAACACGCAATCCAGGTGGCACCTTTATAACTAATTAATCTATAATAAATTTAATTCGACTGTCAGTAACAGCGTAGGAATTATTAACATTTTGTATTAGTGTAATTGCTATTGTTTCTGTAACCTCTTTATGAAGATCGACAGTCATCGTAATTGAATCGAAAATGTATTTATTCAAAATGTGATGATTATTTGTAGAGTAGAGTTAATTAGGTATTTAATATTATTAAATAGTAGAACTGAAATCTGGTCTTTAGCTATGCGTGAGACAGCCCAAATGGGGCCACCAATTAAACAATAACTAACTAAATACTGTTTACTTAACAACATTTTAGAATTTTCATTTTCTACTCATCCTTCAGACCTCCTTGAAAATTTACAATATGGTATAAATTGTTGTTATAAATATTTTAAATTTTATTTACAGAAATGACAAAATTGTCACTTAGTATTCGTTATTCCCAAAATTATATTCTTCATTTTCCCAGAACTTGCATAACTTTCTAAACCGGAAACTGTTGTTATGTGTGACAAAATAAAGTAGTCGGCCGAACTGAAATCTTTCCAGGATCTGCGTTTGAAAGAAATTCCGGCTGGTCGATGGTTCAGCAAGTTGATTGAAATGGGGGGGGGGGGATGAAAAGGAAAATCCTAGGGAGGATGTACATCCGTTGTGCGTCACAACTGGTCATTTGGAACGGTGTTCTGCTGCCGAATTCGCGGATCTAATCATTGCTCTGGTAGCATTCGGATGTGGGGTGAAGCGAGTGACGTCGGTGTCGTTGTCCCAGGTGATAAGTGGTAAATTGAAGTCACCAGCCAAAAGAAAATCGAAGGATTTTCCCAGTAGGAGGTGCTCCAACTTGGCGCACAGCATCTCATACAAATCTACCTGTGAGTTAGGTGGGATGTAGATGACTCCAATGATGGTTGGCACGTTAGAAAACATGCATTCCACGAAGACATTTTCTGTGTCGTGGAGATCGAAGTCGATCCGACGACAAGGAAACTTGTCTCGAACAGCTATCAGTGCACCCCCTCCTCCTTTCTTCAATGGTCTGTCGCACCTGAACAGTGTGAAACCATTGAAGCCAAGTTCATGATCTGAGATGTCGGGTTTCAGGCCTGTCTCAACCAAAAGCACAATGTCAGCTACAGTCGGTGCACCAAATTGGCGTAAGGGGTCCAATTTCGTCTTCAGACCTCGAACGTTTTTTAAAAAAAAAGTGATAGATCTGATGATGACTGTGTGGATGATGTGCATACCCGAGCTACACGTTTTTTGAAATAATAAAGGGTGGTAAATTATATACGTTTGTTGTGGTGTTATAGAAGGAGAAAGGTAGAAATAAAGAGGTAATAGAAAGAGTAGGAGAATAGAAGGCGTTATGAATAGATAGGCAACCTTCGTCCGGAACCAAAATCCAATGCATTTTCTTATGAAGATTCCTTTTTGTTCTCTTTTGTTAAATTTTACCCCTTCATACCACGGCTATCAGCTGTTGTCAGCAGTCTTTGACAGTGCACCATCAGCAATCTTTTAGGGCTTCTCCTCTTGATCTTTCGCTACTTATGGTGAATCGTTTCCAGTTTATGAAAGAACATGACAATTCGGTTTGTCGTCACTGTAAGCCTAATAAAACACAAGATATGATTATAAAATGATAAATATTCTTAAGATAAATAATCTGAGTAATCATCCAAATATACAGATATAGCAGTTTTCTTCTTTATAAAATTAATTTTAAGTTTTATACTTCTGGAATGTCAGAAAAAAGTTCGCGAGGGAGATTAAGTGTGGTCCGAGTATCTGAGAGGAAGGGGTGATCCGTTGGTACATATGATTCGGGAATCGTTAGGTACATCATAAGCTGTCGTTGGGTTGACGATTGCAACCCTGTATCAAAATCTCTCCTCGGAGAGCGAACCACCGGATCCCCGTGCAGCGGATAATTTCCTCCCGGAAATCAAGGAGAAGTAAATCTCTTTCGGTGACTCGTGGCTTCTACCTAATAATTTGTTGTTTGTTTATACTTATTGTTGACCATTTGTCGTTAATTTAAGTCTCTCAGTATAAATTAATTTGACGATGGCTGAGCTGAATATATGATATAAAAGGGAAAACGCCTCCGACGTCAAGCGACCTCCTCATAAGTACGATACAATATGATACTAATTTTGTCCGACCTGAATGGTAAATTTATTGTGACATTTAGCAGAACCCTTACGATTTACAAAAAGGGAAGTATTTTAAATGGAACTACAGTGTAAACTCTATATAACGACACTTAAGGGACTGAACATTTTTCGGCGTTATAAAAAGTGGTCGTTAAATGGAGAGAAATAAAAGATATTATTTTACTATTCTATAATAATATGCATTTACCAATATAGTACACATTTTGCACACGAACATTATTATTATTCATACATTGCGTATAGCCTGTTATCTTCGTCTGATGTTTTTTGCTGCTCCAATATTTTAATTGTATTTTGTTACGTATCTTACTCATATCTTAAGATACTGCTGGATCAATTTGATTATATAAAAAGTATTTTTTTAATAGTTTCGCTGCATCAAGTGCTTGTTTGATGCTTGGTGGAGGGACAGGATCGTCTTCTTCAACAACGTACACAGCTGCAGTTCTTATCTATTTCGGCAACTTAGAAAGTACTGCTCAATGATTTATAATGCCGCATTGTTGTCGTTAAATAGAGTGAGCGTGACGCTATATAGAGTGTAATATTGTATAGAAAACAACGTAAACCAACCACAGTCGAGCAATTTCGACGTTTTAAGCAGTTTGTTGTTAAATCGAGTGACGTTATAAAGAGTTTACACTGTATTTTAAATAAATCAAATTTCTCAAAGTTGTTCCATGCAAGCAAGATAACTAAATATCAAGACTATGACAACATGTCATCCTATTTCCTGCAGTAGTCAATAAAAATGAAAATTCTTTCTATTTCTGTTTTCTTTTTCAAGTGTTTTGTTAGGTCATAAATTGCAGTGGAATTATTCCTTTACGTAATTTATACATCTAAATGGTTAAACAAGCTAGCGTTACTAATTCCTAGGAGGAAACGTAAATGTAAAGTTTAAACTCGTAATCGCATCATGTGGCAGTTGCATTTGAATTAGCATGCATTTAATGTATACAATTGTGTACCTTGTTTTGATTTGCACTGAAGGCCCGTATATGTGTATAAAAGAGGAAACTGTGTCAACTCAACCAGAAATAGATGACTCTTAAAATTAGTTTTATAAAGAAGAAAATTGGAAGAAATTGGCAGTTTGTAGAGATTGTTTATCTTATGAATGTTTATCATTTTGTAATTATTTCTTGTGTTTTATTAGGCTTGCAGTGACGACAAACCGAATAAGATTATTGCGTTATATTTTGTCATGTTCTTTCATAAACTGGAAACGATTCGTGATAGACACTTATTGGTGATAGATGTCGTCTTCAGCGCATTCCTTACTATTATCATATCAAAGAATCTTCACGTATCTTCACTTCTTCCTATCTTCATATGTCGCAAAAACTGTCTAATTAGATCAACTAAGAAGATACCTTATCAACCTATCACGTCTATTTCTTGTTGATTTCCATGACAGCAAGTAGCAACTTTCGTCCGGTACCAAAATCCCATGTATTTTCATATGAAGGTTAATTTTCGTCCTGTTTGTTCAATTTTGCTGCCCCTGCTCTTACTGTACTGCTGTTATTAATCATCTTCCGCCGATGATCACTCCCTAGGAACCCCTTCATCTATTGCTCCTTGATCAAAAGGCGCTTCTGTGCGGCTGCGGCTTCCAGTACCTCATCCGTTTTAGATGCTTCAGTCATCGCCCCTTTGCTGAAAATTGCGAAACATCAAAAGGTGAAGCCCTAAATGATGGCTGATAGTGAGCTGTCAAAGACTGCTGACAATAGCTGACAGTCGTAGCATGGAAGGGGTAAAATTGAATGAAGAGAATAGAAAGGAACCTTCATAAGAAAATGCATTGGATTTTGTCCCCGGGCGAAGGTTTCTTATCTATTCATTACGCCTTCTATTCTCCTACTCTTTCTATTACATCTTTACCACCCTTTATTATTATAATTTACCATATGATGACGATGGTTGAGAATTGCGAATGTTCACTAGTTTATTTATAAATTCTATATTTGTGTTTAGAATATATTAAAAACAAAATAAGATCAGTATCAGTCATAGATTGACGCGATGGGAATATAGAATGTATTACAGGAGAATCCGGACAAGACACGAGAATTTCCACACCTTTTTAATTTAGTTCAGCATCATCAGTTCATATTTTCTGTTTTATCTAATGTTTAAAAATGTAACTAGGCAACCAAACACATATAGTGGCAAAGAAGACCAGGTTTCTAGAAGGCATACATTGGATCATTCTAGAACACGGCCAGCCTGTATAAAAAGTTGTTGCGAGGTCGAGTGAAGTTAGTATGAGGACGAAGTCGACGCGATACAAAGCGAAGGAAAAGGAGCGAAGAAGTGACAAAGTGTTCATATAATAGTAAATTAATAACTAATTAATAATACAAGTATTAATTAGACAACAAATAGTTAAATAAAAGTAGTAATAGTGCGAAATACGTGACAAGACGTATAACAGGTATAAGCATGTTTTTTCACCAGACAAGTTTACGAAATGTTTTAGAACATAGCGCCTAGTTACTTTATTCTTTAGTGCATTTCTTGAATGCTATTATTGTGGGAAAATGCAGGCAGACATGTTTGTCGAGTGTAAAAGAGTAACCAAAACCTTCCGCTAAGTCTCCACTTAGTGCGAATGTCACGGTCGACAACCGAGTGCCTGGTGAATAGGTAAATTCCATTCCACAACACGTACGCCCGCCTCATGTGTTCAAATATGCTGTCTCCCATGAAGGAACTTAATTTCCTCTCCGTCTACCACGACCGGCATACTTATCTCTTTTGCTTTACGAAAATGCCTCTTAAAAAATTCAATTTTTTAAGCCTCTGACGGTTTGTCTGTGGCTTATATTGGGTTTTAATATAAGCACACACAAATTATGTATGCACTGAATACAAAAATGGCAAGAATAGAAAAAGAAGGAAAATTTTATTTTAAAACTTGTGCAATCAATACCTAAATACACGACTCAAGGGGTATCAACGAGCTAAGAATTATCTTTTGGCCCACATTAGAAAATATTGTTTTCCTATAACATTAAATATATGTATCATGGAAGTGCGAATTTAGGTCCCATCAAAATTTTTTAACCAAACATTAAAGCTAAATTTATATATATTGATCAGGTCAGTTTTGGCTACAGGAGTTGTCGTACCAATATCTGAGATGGCAGATAGATGGTCGTCAAAATTTGGAAAATTGTTTTTGAATTCCAAAATGAGTGAAATCGATGAAACACAATGTAATGAGCATGGAAACTGTGTGTAACAAATAAACAAAAAGTTAAAGCCTCACCAAGTATATATGTATATGTATAGGTACATATTTCGATATACCAACTTCATTAAATCAAATATTGAGTTGTGTAACTTCCTCCCAAATACAGCACTTATTTTGTTCCTTTATAACTGTCCGAATATTGTCTGGCTGAACAAAGGAACAAGCGAACAAGGTATTCTGACAAGACTGACATTTCACCCCATATCACATAATTACTGTACATGACGGAGTTTTGCACAAAAGCTTAAAGTGAGATAGCAAATTATTTTCTGGCACAGGAGGAAGATACAACTCATTACCTCTTATTAGTCCCCTTTAATACACTCCAGCTCTACACGGTGCTTATTTTTCCCCTTTACGTTAGTAGAAAATAGACTAATAAATTACTGGCTGTAAAATACTTTACAATTTCATACGCAATTAATTAATTACTCATGATTTATTCCCGTACAGTTTAAAAGAATTAGATTCTTCTAGTGTCCGACCGAAAGTTCGGTTTCGGTTTCGGTTTCGGTTTCTGCCGAAACTGAGACCGTTGCCGAAATTCGGTTTCGTTTTCGGTTTCGGTCGTAAAAACCAGTTTCGGTCGGACACTAGATTCTTCTATTTGTTTCCCCTTTGCTACTAAATAAAGAATTCACGAAACAATAATCGCCAATTGCAATGTAGAGATATTTTAAAATGTCCTGGGCCGCGAAACGGGCGGGCGGGTATTATTGCATTCATACTCACTCACATCAAAAAAATTGATTGTAAGCCAGAGCCGGGCAACCTTTAACTTCGAAGGAGCCGCTATCTGAGGTTAGCTTGGGTCACTCCATACCCTTCAATGAGTACGAGAGAATTGGCATAATGACCCATATTGCTTTCTCTTTTTTTTCTCCCTTCCACTCCCATATTAAGCTCCTCCATCCCGTAGACGAGCGAAGCCTCTCTCGCAACTTAAATAATACCTACGAAAATTTTCTAATGATCGTCCCCGCAGCTCAGGGGTAGCATGCCGGACTACGTTCGCAACGCTATTGGGTTCACCGAGCGGCATGGCCTAGAGGTCTAGACCATTGCTTAGCATTCGGGAGGACGCCGGTTCGATTCCGGGTCCGTCTGCCTTGGTCCAAGTTTTTCTGTGGTTTCCTTGGATGACTTAGGCAAATGCTGAGGCAGTAATATTCCACAGATAATCTTTCACTCTCTTCTGTCTTCATTTCGTCCGTCTCATCTTTCTCACCCGAACCACCATCCACCCATTCCCACGATTCCTGAAAGCAGGCTGAAGAGGGCCTTCCGCCCTACCTTCCGGCATAGTCCGGAGGGACTGCCCGCCCACCAGCATTACTGGCTGGTGGGAATGAAACACCCAAAAGTTTTTTTTTTTATTGGGTTCGGCTATGGAAGAGGGGACTTACCTACGAAATGGAATGGATGAGAAAAGGAAAGAATCATCTCACTCGCATTCGCAGGAGCAATGAGGAGCTCTTTGTGACGACCAGACAGCCAGTCAATTGACAAGCGGAGTTTTGTCACTGCGTAACTCAAAATCATAAGATACAAGTTTTCGAACTATCTGTAACATTTAACGTCTATCACTAACAATAGATAATTCCACTATGTAAACTGCGTACCGCATGGCAATGTGTCGCCCTATTCAAGATTCAAGGGGTACCAGATAGAATAATTGACAGCTGTGTTTTCTTTCTCTTCTTCTTTATTTCTCTTTGTTTATTCAACATTGATCGAATAGCGTGCGCATTCCTCTCTTTAACTTCTGCTTTCTCCCATAGCCCAAATACGCACATATCGAGCGGTAATAAGATGTTACACATCAAAAGATTTACTACCCTTAAAAGCTATCTTCAAATCACTCGCCAGAGCGGGTAGGTATAATGTCTCTGTAATCATTAAAAGTTTGACTATTCTGCCTCTCCCCAAATTCAAATTCAGTACTATATCGATTGGGGTAGAAAGTAGTAGGAAAACTGTAATTTAACAAAAAAATTAAAGAATTACCTATATAGGATGAACATATTTGTGGGAAAAGACGAATGATAGTCCATATCATTGAGGACCTCATTTCAAAACACATTGTTTCGGTGATGAGGACTATCGGCCTTTGTCTTTCTTATGTGTTTCTTTATTGATGCATTTTCTATTTCCCATTGATGAATTCCAAGGCAGTCTTTTAAAGTATTTCCACTTCAGTATAATGATGTGCGAGACAAGAAAGGATTACTGGCTTTCAGAGTTTTATTCTCCTTTGTTACGTTCTAACTTAAGGTGTATTGTTAGCTTTCAGAGTTTTCTCTTATTTTGTTCTATCATTCATTGTTTCCTAGCTCGTTTTCATATTTAAATTTGATTAAACAATTCTCTATCTCTATGCAAATCTATATTTTCACCGAATACGGTGAATTTTCCTAAATCAGAATATTTAAGGTAATACCTACCGCTGTTTTAATAATTTTAAAAAATCGTATCAAATCTATGTTAATAACACAAGAAATTAACGAAATACTAAACAGGAAACAACGAAGCAGCTGAGGATTAAGACTTTCCATTTATACCTTGAACCCTAAAAAATAAGTGTGCGTAATTTATCTGCAGTTGTATTTCTTTAGTAATCGGTTTATCCTTTTAAAATAAAAGTAACTGATAGTGATTGTGCCTGACTATGGACGATCCTCATTGGACTAGAGTTTTTCAGGTTTTATCTGCAGTTTAAAGGCGCTTTTAGAAGTCCTTATCAAAAGGATAATTTCGATTTTTAGAATGTACACATTTTTATCGATAATGTATCCATTTTTTATAGTCTATACGTAAATGTATGTGTGCCTACTCCTATTTTTAGTAAAACTCAGTTAGATAATGTCCTCTGAATGAGTAATGTATTGTAATTAAGCTTTTACGTGCAATGAGGATCATAAATTAAAAAGTTTACATTTAAGAGGAGATTGTTTAGCACGATAGCGTTCTTATCGTTCCTACTAATGGCGGTCTCATGTTCCATATATTTATATCATTTCGTGATATGAAGACTGTATTTTCAGTTACGGTAACAAAACGACAACTTGTTACATATTCTAAGCTCCGAAACATTTATTTGTTGTTTTATTATCATTTAGGGTAAGTTAGAAACGAACGACTGTTTTCGCGGTATTACTGTCATTGTGACGGTAATATTCAATCTATTTGCATACGTATATGTACGAGGGCGGTTCAATAAGTACCCGTGTTTGAAGACGGAGGACGTTCCTGAGGGAAATTGGTGTTGTCATCGTATGCTGCCATCTATCAAACCACGCCAAAACGAATTTCAGACTGATTGATAGGTTAGTTTGGATTTGGCAGCCATTCGACTGAGACGTGTTTCGTTATTTTCGCTCAGATGGAAAAAGAGCAGTATCGTTCGGTAACTCCCTTTTTGTTTTTGGATGGGAAAAAATGCGAGGAGATGAAAACAAAGTTGGATACTGTTTCATAAGGAGTTGTTGCCGCCAAAATGCTGCCGCAAACCCCGTACTCACTCGATTTGACTCCCTGCGACTTCATCTTGTTCCCTACCATGAAGAAATGACTAGCGACAAAGAAATTTAGCTCAAACGAGGAAGTCATCGCCGAGACAGGGGGATTTTGGAGAGTTCGACAAATCTTATTTTTTGGACGGGTAAAAAAAATGGCAGGGTCGTTGGGAAAAGTGTATCTTTCTAAAAGGAGACTATGTTGAAAAATAAAAAAACAAATTTAAAAAAAAAGGTGTCTTCATTTCTAACACGGGTACTTATTGAACCGCTCTCGTATACGCCGAATACGGGTAAGTAATAGGAAAAATTTTTCCCACACAATTACCCCAAAAAGCTCAATCAACGTGAACGAAAATTTAGCAAACCAGTGTAAGTACATTGATAAAGGAATAGAATTGGAAGTAAGACGAAAAAAATAATAACGATGAAGGGTAACGTAATAAATGAATCCAAATATAAAAATGTTAGCGATTTAGAAAATTAATATGTTGGACGCAGCCTTTCTCATAAAACAAAGAGTAAAGACTATTTATTAAATTAATTAAACGTATATTGTCGGAAACATGGACGGTGGGCACGGTTAGAAAAGAAAAGGTAAGAGGCGTTCGAAATGTGGTGTTACGGGCGAATGATGAGGATACCGTGGATAGAAAAGGTTAGAAATGAAGAGGTATTAGAAAGAAAAGGAGAACAGAGGGAAGTCAATATGAAATAGGCAAGATAAGTGTAGGGGGTATTTAGATTATTTACGAAGATTATTCAAATGAAAACATTAATTTGTATGATTTATTTTAATGTCGAGCAAAACTAAATCTAAAATAAACGTACCTACTTAAGATAATAAAAGTATAACTAAGTGAATTAATTATAATTTAAACCTAAATTTCCCTATAAACAATTGATCCTAAACAATAAAAATGAAAACACTTATTACGTATGTATGAATGGCTTGCAAAGTACGAGACGACACAACTGTAAAATAAAGAAAAATAAATTTATGACCGACCAATTAAACCACCAATAAATTAATAAATAAATGTGGTGTTACAGGCGAATGATGAGGATACCGTGAATAGAGACGGTTAGAAATGAAGAGGTATTAAAAAGAAAAGGAGAACAGAGGACTCAATTGAAGACAATATGAAATAGGCGAGATAAGTTGGTAGGACACCTTCTCAGGCATGAAGGGCTAGTGAGAGACATATTAGAAACAGAAACGGGAGTTAGGAAGGGTAGAGGTAGACATATATTAGATTACTGTTCACAAATACTTAAGGATGTAGGATGTCCAACCAGTCTTAGGACTGACGACCTTATGATGATGATATTGTGTTTAATATTGGTACAACTTGTAACAACAAAGAAAAACCTTAAAAGAAGCATCAGAACCCTCTGCCGTACGCCCAATACCTATTATAAGTGGATTAATTTTCCTTCCGTATTAGTTTGGCATTTCATATATTTTTATGTTTTAGACTATCCCAATATAATACCGAAACATAAATTAGCCTTCTGTATTTTTACACCCTTTTTGTTTCTATAAATAAAAAATTTATGCATAATTTTGCAAAAGGTGGTTCATCGGCCCCCGCGCATAACCCTTTGGAATATACAGAGAATTATTAATACCTAGAAAATCATGATGATTAAAAAGTAAACATCTGCTCCTTTTTACCAATAGGTGATCGTTATTTTATTTTACGAAGCACACGTTACGATTGCGTTTCTTTTTTATTACCTATTTTATGTTCGACAATGTCATAACCCGTAGAATAAATATTGTTTTATATATCTGTAACGTTTAATCACAATAAGTTCAGTCAAAATGTAATCCATTTCACAATCAACAAACAAGTAAATTGACTTCTAAATTTTTGTATTTTGAGCCGGGTAATACGGATGAACCTGATAGGAAAGTAAATAACATATCCAACAAAATGGACTGCTAGCAAATGGTCTTTACTTATTTATACTGAATAGTGTGTCAAACAGATTCATATTGTTATTATTTAAACAAAAAGCATTTCGAACTAAACAATATACTGAAACTATAGGGTTGTTCGGAAAGTCATTTCGTTTTTTTTTTGTGGAAATGAAAGACAGTTTTCGTATAATAAACAAATACTTTATTAAATTATATATTGCCCGTTCTGGTCCACACCTTTTGCCATCATTCTGGTAGTAGCATAATTCGACGCTCATAAAATTTTTGGTCTTTGCTGGCAAAAAACTGATCGAAGAGGTTTTTGACCACCTCATTTGAGGTGAAGGTTTTACGTCTAAAAAATTTTGGAGTGACCGGAACAAATAATAATCCAATGGTGGGTGTAGCATTGTATCCCATTCAAGCTGTAAAAGCTTTTGGCGAGTGACCAAACTTGTGTGAGGTCTCGCGTTGTCTTGGTGAAACACTACACCTTTCCTGTTGATTAGTTCTGATTTTTTCTGTTG
>NW_020439271.1:765664-799226 GCF_000699045.2 Agrilus planipennis
CAGTTCTGGCACTGGCGTACTGTCAACACACCTTCTCCATACACATCAGTCAATTTCTTTCTGGCTTGAACAGCATTTTTACCCTTTCTGTAGTAAAACAGTAAGATATGTCGAAAATGCTGCTTATCGCTCTCCATATTTAAAAGGGCACCAACCAAAAACTACTGCGTAGAATTAATTGGAATTTTTCACACACAAGCCTTGCTATATAAGCTCTCAAAGCACATTAAAATTATACGGCTTAAATGTGAAGTTGGGTGCAAAAGAATACAATTAAATCCTCTGTCGGGAAAAAACGAAATGACTTTCCGAACAACCCTATAATATAAATTATATTGAATAAAAGGTAAAAACTATTCTGCCTCTGCAACTTAATTTACAAGAATATTTAACGATGAATTCAATTTAATATTGCGCTTACCACACACTTAAACTGTTCGCCAAATTGTAGAGAATAATTTCACCTAAATTACACAGTAATCCTACCCTCAGTCATCTCGACGTTAACGTCGATATTCTCATTTAAAACGGAGGTAATCCTCCCCTACTAATACTGGACCGGAACTTCAATACTTCTAAAGTTGTATAATAGACGGTATTAATTTCCTACCGGTGGATTTTACGAAATAGGGTTACATAAGGTACGAGAGTTATTAAAAAAAGTGTGTACTCATAGCAATAATCAGTGTTGGATTAATCGTGTCTAGGCACTTGCAGAGAGTAATGTCTCCACTGCAGATTAAGACACTAATACTTTTTGAATTTTGCCAATCACTAACTGATTTGAACAAATTACCAATATGATAATAATAATAAATAACAAAACGAATTATTTTCATATTATATACTCTTATGAAGAAGAGATGTAATTTATTTGAAATACATTAAAGTTGCTCACATCTGCCATTAAAAATATTAGAAGTTTAAAAAGGGTACAAAGAAACATTCCAAGAATGCCTTCTAATTCTTCAACCGAAGAGAGCCCAAAAAATTCTAAACTCCTTGGAAATAGATAATCTAAAATATTAAATCGATATTGCTTTAAAGAGCGAATATAAAGATAGGAGACGAAAAATTAGAAGAAGTGGCTGATTTTAGATACCTAGGAAGTCAGATAAGTCAGGACGGAAGGTGTAGTAGGGATATAAAGCAGAGGATAGCGCAGGGTCGTGTCGCCTTTAATAAAAAGAAGTCACTTCTATGCTCGCGAACGGTTAATTTAGAAATTCGAAAAAGGTTGTTAAAGGTGTATGTTTGGAGCACGGCGTTGTACGGGTGTGAAACATGGACAGTGGTAGCGGCGGAAAAGAAAAGGTTAGAAGCGTTCGAAATGTGGTGTTATAGGCGGATGATGAGGATATCGTGGGTAGAAAAGGTTAGAAATGAAGAGGTATTGGAAAGAATAGGAGAACAGAGGACTCTATGGAAGTCAATAAAAAATAGGCGAGATAGGTTAGTAGGACACCTTATTAGGCATGAAGGTCTAGTCAGAGACATATTAGAGGCAGAAACAGGAGTTAGGAGGAGTAGAGGTAGACCTAGATTAGATTACTCTTCGCAAATAGTTAAGGATGTGGGCTGTTCTAGTTTTAGGGAAATGCGAAGTTTAGCTCAGGATAGGAAAGAGTGGAGGTACGTGTCCAACCAGTCTTAGGACTGATGACCTTATGATGATGATGATTGCTTTACGGATTCAATGTCTTGGTCCATGGAATTTTAAGTTCCAAATTGATATCAGCATCTGTCAAACATTTATCATACCTTTAGCAAGGAACTACGAAATTCTATGAATTACGACAAAACAGCCCCCAAAACAATATCGAATTGATATACACCAGCTGTGTAAAACTGAAAAGTACAAGATATTGTGGTGGGCTAATAAATGCTTATAATCAAAAATTCTTAGAAAACGATTCGATAAACTTCGCTTTTTAGATGAACCCAAAGCTAAAGAAATTATTTTTTTCTCTTATTAGAATGTGTAAAAGATTAAAAACAAGTTGGGCTTGTAAATATTTTGATATAAACTGATTGATGTTGATTTTACATCAATAAAATTATTTGCAACCCTATTTTGGCTCTGATCTTTCACACTAAGCAAACTATTTTGGCATCAGTGGCTTTTTTCAATTAAAACGGTGACAAAGTCAAATAAGGGAGATATAGAAGAATTATTTGTTCATAATTCATACTCAGTATTCGTAGCTGGTGATATAGTGCAAACACCACTATTAACCTAGAAGAACTCCATTATTTAAAAAATGAGCAAATGTCTACAAGTTTTTCGTAAATAGTATTTTATACTTAAGTAAATGTAGGAAATTAAATAGGTACCTACTACAAAAAAGTATTTATTTGAAAAAAGTATTTTGAAAATTTTTGGTGTTCTGTTTTTGTTAATACTCGTAATAATATTTCAATCGCCTTTTATGGGATCACTGAAAGATGTTAGGTAAAGTAGATATATAATTGAAAATCTGCGCGCATCGGTAGATCCGTGTTCGTGTAGAGTTCAGAAAATAATAAAGCAAACAACTCTGACGTTGCAATTTTCCTAACTACATTTTGTCAAAAAACAGTAACTTGTTCGTGATCGTATCATTATTTCCGTGTTTCGTACGTGAAACATCGCACATCTGTTTCCATCAGAAATAGCGTGTAGCGTGCATTTACGATTATATCCTTGAAGTAAAGAAGTCGCTTAAAATTCTGTAGACACATAGCGATCTGCGAAATAGCGCGTCTGCATCCCAAGCTGACACGACCAGCAAAAAGGAAGTTCGGTTGACTATATACATAATGCTTTCCATGCAAACAGTGACGTTTTTAAAGAGCCGGTCGTGGCAAACAAGACACTGTTTCGTACTGTTCAACAGCAATAACATTATTTTCCCTTGTTTTACTGGGAAAATACTTCTTCTTAACGAATTTATTCAAATTGCACAGAATAATAACATTATATTTTTGGATTCATTTAATAACTTAAATTAGCAAAATTAAACCTGTGTTATTGATCACTTTTGTGATAGCAAAAAATATTATGTATCACTCTATATCGCAATCTAAGGAAAACATTTTGACCTGTCTGTTGACACCCCAAACACTATCATATTACCAAATCCAAAAATTAACAATTAACATAGATTTTGATGAAAAACCTATTGGTTTTATTCGTCACTGTTCATTTTACATAATGACTAAACTGAAAAAGAAGCTTCTTACTGTGTACCATTTTCTTGTTATTTCAGTCTAAACGCAGCTTTAAGGTCAGTTTTCTTTAGTAGTGTCATACTCATGTCGTGTTCGTCTCGTGGACTTGTCGCTAAAATCGTCTATGCACAGTTTTACATAAAATTACGTATAATGTCATAACCGTCCGTCATCAATCGCTTGTGGAGGCGATTCGCCGCAGACGACCGGAGCACGACACGAATATGGTAACAACACGGTGGGCTTCATGAAAACTGCAATATCGGTGCCTTACGATCGACGAAGAAATTTCGCGCCAGGTTTGGCTATCAAATCATGCTGATGAAAGTAGCCGAGCAACGAAATGCATCGCGAGAATACATATGGTAAGTGAATGAGTGAGTGAGTGACTCAGGTGACTAATAAATGCACCACCATGGACTGAGAACTATGTATTCTCGTGCAAGACCATCCTACAATCTACGATTTATCTCATAAATATTATGACAATCACCTAGTAAAAGACATCTATATATTGAATGTATGAAATATTAATCTGAAAATTCATTTTTGAATTTTTTACAAAATACACGCTACCTCAAATTAATGAGGGAAAAATCGTTGCTGATGTCACACCCCCGCCGGGAATCGCACCCGGGACCTTTCATATTAAACTAACTCACTTCTAAGAAAGTTGTCTAAAATTGTATGTATGTTTAATCATAGTATATTCAGTATATATATAGTTACATTAATTCGACGGATCGTTAACCTTGTAGGTCGGTTGGTTGTTGTTGCTGTTGTCACCTCTAGTAGTTTAGTGGTCAGAACATTGGTGCGTAAAGCCAAAGGTCCCGTGTTCGATTCCCGGCGGGGGTGTGACAACAGCAACAATTTTTCCCTCATTAATTTGAGGTAGCGTGTAGTGGGTGAAAAATTCAGAAATTGAATTTTCAGTATAATATTTCATATTAAACTAACTCACTTCTAAAAAAGTTGTCTAAAATTGTATGTATATTGGATGTAACCAAAACCGTTTCATATTCCAGATTCTCTTCTACTTGCGCTTTAAAAGTATGTATGAGGAACAGACTATCATAATCTCCTCCTTGTTTTGATCCATCGTACCATAAGCAAAAATCTGAAGATGTCAGTAAGTGAAATGGATCAAAACAAGGAGGATGTTGTGATAGTTTGTTCCACTTATATTTTTTAAAGCGCAAGAAGAAATAGTTCTGGGTACATCAATTACACAGACGCTGTCTTTTACTAGGTGATTGTCGCAATCTTTATGAGACAAATCGTAGATTGCACGATGGCCTTGCACGAAAATACATAGTTTTCCGTCCATGGTGGTGCATCTATGTCACTCACTCGTTCAGCATTTATTCTCGCGATGCATTTCGTTGTTCGGCTACATTCATCAGTAAGATTTGATAGCCGAAGCTCGTATTAGCGCTCAATTTTTATTAAGCCCATCGTGTTGCTACCATACTCGTGTCGAGCTGCGGCGAACCGCCTCCACAAGCAATTGATGACGAATGATTATAAAACGATAGCACCACGATAGGAACATGGTAGGTCTAGTGAAAATGAAAATGTGGTTTCCCCACGTAATTTTATGTAAAACTGGGCATTGGCGATTCTAGCGTAAAAGTACGACATGAGCATGACACTGCTAATAGTGGAAACTGACCTTTATTCTGTAGCATTCAGCAGTATGATCTGTTCATTATTTTTGTAACAAATATTCATTTTGTTTAAAAAGGGGAGACCGAAGATGGTAAACAAGGTCGTATTTTAAACTGACAAAACGGAGCCAGGTGCAATCGCTCCCACATATATAAATTTATCCCAAGCGTAAATTAGTACGAAGAATAAAAGAAAGTACGAAGAAATAATTGGAGAAGAAATGATTAAGGGAACGACTGCCTCTGTATCGTGTAGTAACAAAGGAATATTTTTTAATAAAGGCGCACATTCGAAAACAAACAAATTTTAATACACAAACATCATTTTTTAGTAGTTATAGTTCAGACTAATTGCGGCTATTGTATTTTAGACTAGCTGAAAGCAGATTGGTTATAAAGTGAAGACAACCGAATTAAAAACGATTTTGTTACAAGGTTGTAAATAGCTGCCCAGATAATACTATTACTGACCTGATCATAAAATAAACATTCATTATCACGCAGGAGTACTTATTCTTGCTATACCTTAAATAATTTTATATGGGTTTTAAACTGGTTGAACCAATTCAAATTTGAACGGATGATTCCTTGTCTATAGTGCATACAGCTTACATTTTTGTCATAGCGATCCCATTTTCCCATTAGGTAAGCTAATTCTAAAATGTCTTATCATCAGCTTTTGCAATTGCGCCGATTTCATTTACAAAAGGCAAAACGCGTTTTTCGGTATTTTCATTCGGTAATATCTCTTAAACCGCTTAACGAAATCCTGAGTTCTCTAAAAGCTAAATCGAACGCTTTTACGGTATTTCACGGATTTTTAGCCATTTTCGTATAATTTTTAACCGAAAAATGCACTTTTCGACTATTTTTTCTTTGGCTAAATAAACATACAGACAAATTTACGGTAGAATATAAATATAAATGATAATTAGCTATTTCAAATAGGTACTATTTCTGAAATTTAAATTGGTACGGATAATTAGGTCAGTTTTACGTTAGGTATTATGGCGTCAAAACTGCCAAATTCAAATTCGTCTATTTGATGAGTTTTTCATTTGTTTTTGTAGTGTAAACGGTACGTAACCTTATCAATGTTCATAGGGTTATATACGTACATACATATATAACAAAACTCAAACGAATAATCCAACTTCTATTACCCAGCCGTTGGTTCGTTCTTCCTTAAGATAATATAAATGTCGACGCGATGTCTGCGGCAGGAGTGTTTGTTTTTGGAAAGTTTTTAGTTTCAGAAGTCAACACCACTTTATTAAAGTACGGCGGAAGGCAGAATGACCTACGTCTGCACCCTGCTTGCATTCAATTTGTCTTGCTAGCTATCTAACGGAAACGTTAAGACGTACTTAGATAAGTATAAGAAGAAAATAAACTGTGATTGTAACAATTTTGTTTTGTTTAATATACAGTATATATATATTACAGCAAAAAAATATATATTTATGTTTAAATGTAGTTCTTGTTATCCAAGAAGTCATTAGTAACAGATATATATTGCAGTCAAGACTTGTTAAAAAACATGTAAAGATATAGGAAGTTAGCATCATTTTACATGCGGAAATGAGATGGCTTCAGGGAAAAGTTTGGCAAGTTTTGCTAGCTATTTTTAACTTAACTTTTAACTAGCAATTTTTACGTCTATTAGTCATGTCAAGGAGGAGTTACAGGACCAACCACTGATCGTGAGTATAGAATCCATTGGCAAACCAGACTAAACCATCAATGTTAACTGTGTCTGTGTACGAGAATTTGATCGATATTAAGAATTAATCCTGTTTAAAACAAAAATTAGAATTAGCTAGTTCAAATTTGAATGACCTTTGGACCTAACATAAAGATGAATACCTTGCAGCCGTTTAGAAAGTTGATACGGTTCCTGTTTTGATTTGTATCGACTTCAGATTACAATTGAGCTTTTCAGTTTACGCCGATACTAAAAACAAATTCAGAATTACACTGGATACCACTCTGAAATTCGAATTCAATTATTTGACATTAAAACAATAAATTTTAACGCTATTATAAGTAAAAATGTCCACGTTAAATACAAACTTGCAATAAACATTTTGAATTCAAAGGTGTCATGAGAGATAGGACTAGTATGGGTTTATTTTTTTGTCAAGATGATGTTTCGCGAAAAAATTGGGAATCGTTGTCCTAGACCCTATAGCAACGGTGAGCAACTAGCGGACCGCGTGAGGTTAAAAATTAGGCTGTCAATTTTTTTTTCTGTTATTCTATTTTAATATCTCCATGCTACACGGTATCGAACCGAATAATACCCATATAATTTTATAAATTTGTCTCCAGCTTTCTTTCATAAGTAATTTCCAACAAATAATAACGTTACCTAATGTTGAAAGATGATGCTTCTAATGAATGTGACGCAATAGCCCAATACAGTTTGAAAACTCATTAAAATGTTTAGCCCACGAAAAGTTTTATAAAGCTGTTTACAAAAGTTCTAATGGCACTTCTATAAAATTATCCATAAATAATAATTTCTGCTAATCTGTAAAATGGAGATGTAGAATAAAATGAAACAAATTTCTGTAAACCAACTAAAAGGTTTACAGAAGGAATACAGGGACTCTAATTGGTTAAAAGGGAGTAGTTTTGAAGTTGTCATTTGTAAATAATTAGGTAACTCATTCATCATATATATATGTATGTATTTATATGTAGAACCTTATAGTCAGCGATGAATTATTCAAAGGACGAATTCGTGAATAAGAGATCCTATTTCATAAAAACTAAAAACAGCGCTCTCCAGAGATCGACGTCCTTAAATCAGAAGTATAATTTATTAAACAGATGGTCCGAGGAAATTCTGCTTTTTAGTGGAAAAGGTGATGGAAAGCTCATTTAAATATTTCTCTTCGACTTTCCTTTTTTCTGTACGTGTTTGTTTTGTAAATGGGGATAAGCTGATATATGAAGCCGATTAAAAACAAGCTGATCAAACAGAAAGGAAGAAGAAATATGATACTGTTGATGTCCATTTTCATAAGTATCCATTATACAGGTAAGGAAAAAGGAAATGAAAGAGGAAATGAAGAGTCTGATTTTAAGATTTTGTATTTCTATAGTTATTTCTGATAATCATTTGTCTAATTATTCTATTAAAAATAACGTTTAAGTAGTAAGATCGTGTCTAAAAGCTTGAAATACTTCAGTAGCAGCAAATACCTACCAGATGGCGATACACTGCCTTCGTTTGAATATAATTCTAACCGTTGTTTGTGTCCAATGTAGAGTAGGTACTATTAATACGGGACTAAAAGGCTAAAGAAAGATTTTCATTAAATTATTCTAATTCTTTCAATTATTTCAGTGGTCATCTGTGTATTTTAATACTTTTAAGTTTATATAGATTTTATTTTTGAGATCGGTGATGCTTCGAAAGTTCTTATTACTATATTGATGATATTTTCGGAAGTGGAAAGATGCCGTCTTTTTAAACCAAAAAAGTGTTGTATTCGACTACATAGTTTCGCACCGGTTGCTCAGTAGAAGTGGAATCAATCATCATTTCCTTTCGAAGTTACAATATCAATGAAAGCCGTCATGCACCTGCAACGGTATAAAATTCGATGAATAATAAGATACGTCTCTATGTATAAATGAAAGGACTCCAATAGATACGCGTAGCTTTTCCGAATGACATGCAGATTGTTTTCCTTTGTTGCAGAAATTGACTGCTGGCCATTGAAAAAGAATAGGTAGACGGACTTTCGAGTTTTCTGGACTACATTTACATGTATTATTCATCGCGCACACTATGTATAGATAGATATTATGTAGACGGATGGGTGGTTTGAAGAGAATCCCTGCAGTTCCGGCTCCAATGTGTGTACTTATAAAGTAGCTTATACAGCGATCCATTTTCACTGTTGACTATGTCATGGGTTACGTTATGTACGTATGCTTATCAGTAGGGTCGGACCGGAGAATATTGGTGACTATAAAGGGTATAATTCAAATATACGAGCTCACCAATACATAATCTAAGATAAAGCATAAATCGTGGTTTGAGTCATTGACGGCATATTAATTTTTTAATTTTAAACCGATAATGATGAATTAAAAAAGGGAAAAAAAAATAGTGGTATGCAAGGGAAGAAAAAGTAAGGAAAGAGCGAATGTAAAGGTAGGAGACGAAAGATTAGAAGAAGTGGCTGATTTTAGGTATTCAGGAAGTCAGATAAGTCAGGACGAAAGGAGTAGTGAGGATTTAAAGCAGAAGATAACGCAGGGTCGAGTCGCCCTCAATAAGAAGAACTCACTTTTATGCTTGAAATGATTAATTTAGAAATTCGAAAAAGATTGTTAAAGGTGTATGTGAAACGAAACATGGACGATGGGCGCGACGGAAAAGGAAAGGATAGAAGCGTTAAAATTGTACTTAGTGTTACATGCTAATGATAAGGATACCATGGATAAAGAAGGTTAAAGGAATAGTAGAACAGAGGACTCTATGGAAGTCAATAAGAAATAGGCGAGATAGGTTGGTAGGACATATTAAGGGCAGAAACAGGAGTGAAGAGAAGTATAGGTAGACCTAGATTAGATTACTGTCCACAAATAGTTAAGGATGTGGGATGTTCTAGTTTTAGGGAAATGAGAAGATTAGCTCAGAATATGAAGGAGTAGAGGTGCCTGTCCAACCAGTCTTAGGACTGTCAACCTTATGACGTTGATAAAAGATGAAGTCTATTTACAATTAGCAGCAAACAGCTGCATATGAAAAGTGCAAATTGAGAACCTTCTACACCGTAAAAGTAAAAGAGACAAATTGACAAACATATTTTCGATAAACGTGTTCGGTAAACGTTTTACCTCACACGTAGGTGACTTTTCCTGATTGTGTTCTGCTTACATTAACTTGATCAATACAAAACTCATTTTTACCTGTCTCATTTATTTGTGATACCTTTTTTTCCAAGAAATATATACCCTAAACTGGAATGTTTTGGCAGAGGTCAAATCAAATTATTCAATTTGTTAGAAGCAAGGAAGAATACTTCGGCTGCTTCGGTAAGGATTTCATCCTATCGTCTCATTCAATTTTAAGTAGTACATCTTATAACATCAAAAGAAGTGGACTCCCATCTTTCATAATTGGATGGCTGACGTACAGCTCAAGAATATATGATGTTTGATACTTGAATGAATATAATTTAAGAAATGGAAACTGGTATGGTATAATTTGAGAACCTAATTTTATTTCCCGTGATATTTTCGGTAGAATGATTTCTGCAGCAAAAATTACAAACTTTCGTCTTATTAGACTTTTTTATCTGATTTAAAAATATCACAATGTCAAAATCTGCGCGAGAATCGTCAAAATTAGAAATATTTAATTTTTTTTCTTCTAATATTTCATGATTCCGTAACTAGCTTTTTAAGTTGGATTAAAAATGGAGCAGGTATTCGGTTTGGATCCCGGCGGGTGTGACACTTTTTTTAAGATCTGGCTTAGTACTGGATAATGACGCGGGGTACTCGGCAAGGCTGGGTAATTCTACCAGAGAAAAAAGAAAAAGCAAACATCAGCAATAATTATATAATAAGTATAATTTTTTTAAAAGACCCCGAAATGGAAGAAATGGGGAGCTGTTCCAGTCTTAACAGACAGGACCCATATGAGAGAAGTTTGGGGGAAGACCACTGGGAAATGAACTACCATGAAGCTGCGATATATTTAGAAGTAAGTTTAATGAATTTCAAATTTTACAATTTTCACTTCATATTTTTTTTTTATTAATCTTAGGAGGGTAGAAACAACGANTAATTACTATACCTAGTAAATTATTTGCTATTTCAATATAGTTCTTGTTCTTACTTTTTAAGATGACCGAACTCTTACAATTTCTGCCGCTTGTTGGTATATCAAGTTTTGATTAACAATAACATATTAGTATGATATTGTCACATTGCAAGTTTTTAGTGTTTATAAACATTATAGCCTCGTTTCAACGGTTTCATCAAAACTGTCCTATATGAACTTTGACATTTACTAGTGGTTAATTTCAAATGTTAATGTGAAAATTCATTTTCAACTTTTTTCCCACTATAAACTACCTCAGGTTAATGAGAGAAAATTTGTTGTTGTTGTCACGCCCTTGATGGGAATCCTCGTTAACCTGAGGTAGTTTATAGTGGGTAAAAAATTGAAAATGAATTTTCACATTAATATTTGATATTAACCACCTTTAAATGACAAAGTGTTTCATATATATGGTATTAATATAATTACATTTGTTTGACAGATTTGTAAACTAATAAGTACGATTTGTTGTTGTTGTTGTTGTCATCTCTCATAGCTTAATGGTCGGAGAACTGGTGCTTAAAGTCAAAGGTCCCGGGTTCGATTCTCGGCGAGAGTCTGACAACAGCAAGAAGTTTCCCCTCATTATCCTGAGGTAGTTTATAGTGGGTAAAAAATTGAAAATGAATTTTCACATTAAAACTCCCCTGTTGAAAATCTGTCAAACAAAAATTAAAATTTCATTGGTTTACTTTTTAAACACGGAACTTAATGTGCTTTGGGACATTTCTAAGGGTGATATTTAATGGAAAGCTCGAAGATATGAACCATTAACTGAAGTGGTTTTGCCGGGTACGCGGTTATCTAGTTCCCGGCAAAATCACTATCCGGTACATCTCTAAATTGGATTATGTTGTCCTAAAAAAAATTACTTTTAATTTAACAAAATTAATTCCAAAGGTTTCTTCTGTCTATGTATCTACGTATCCAAATGTATATAAAATAAGGTAAACACCTAGTTAGTGGGATTAACATTTAAAATTGCTCCGGAATTAAAAGGTTATTTTTTCTGTTTGACGCAGTTAAATTGTAATTTTTGGAATGGAATTTCTCCATCCGTACAGTATACCTACACTCAAAACAGTCAATAAAAATAAAAATTCGTTTATTTCGCCGTATAGCTTCGTTAGCAATTTAGAAGCTTAATTACCACTAATTAATTGGCAATAAAAAAACCCGTTACAATTGCCGGAATATGAACTGCAATTCCGTGTGCCGGAACCTAATTTCGCCTTTCCGTTGGATTTGTATCTCCGCATGGGAAAGCATTTTTCATTATTATGGACTGCGTTCGCCGCATACACTGCATATATATATGTATATACGTGCCCAACCAACTATTTTGCATTATCTAAAGTTGAACGTTATCTCGGCGAATGGCGAGTTCTAATAGTATCTGTATGTTATAACGTAACATTATGCGAGATGCAATACGATGCCGCCGTCCTCATCCAAAGCGAATTCATTTAATGCTATAAAGTTGTAGCGTTGCAATTAAACGAGATACGTGTTGTAGTGCTCGTGCGTAAATGCAACGATAAAATTAAAACATAACGAAGTCCATTTTGTGATATGCATCAGTTATCATATAGTACCTATGTCTACGGTAACACGTACAAACTTATTGATATGCAGGTGTTGTCGACATTGAGATTTTAACGTATGAATTTAACATTGAATTGGTATAGTATTTGAAATAGGTAATCGTTTCATATTTTGCATCTGTAACATTGTACATGTACAGCTGGTTCAAAATCTCATGAGCTTTCACATGCGCAAGAGAGAGATTTTGTTGCATTTAAAGTGTACATTACGAAACCATTGACATGTGTCTGGCTGAACAGTAATCATATTTGTAGCTTCACATAAACTGTCAACAGTGTCGGCGAATATATTTAAAAAATGTAGAAATGTATTAATCACTGCGTAATCCAAGGTCCAACCCCTGACATTCTAAACTACATCTTCCCCATGAAGCATGAGGTAGGAATACTATCCCCCCATATTTCAGTTGACCAATAGTAGAACTTTTCAGAAATTGGTAATCAGAGACCAAAAAGTACATCCAACCTAATACCTAAAAGGCAAATTTTAGATATCTTGGAAATAACTGAATTTAATTATCCCTTTAAATTTAATGATTAAACCACAAGATTTTAGTAACACCCCATCCTGTCGAAACTTCAGATAATCGATTCCATCGGTGGACTTACCGATGAACGAAAACCAATCCTGGACCACGTTCATCAAACCCAAACGCTGAAATCGATTCCTGAGGATATTATTAGATAAGCTCTGTTTATTAATCTGAAACCTAAAATAACAACCTATATAAAAACTTTTTAATGTGTATCTAATATCTGAAATCGAACGGTATAGTAGTCTAAAGGTCTAAACCTTAGCATAAAGGAGGAACTCTCTTTATATTCCGAATCCACCTGCCCCTGTCCAAGTTTCTCTATGCCTTCTTTAGGTCATTCAGACAAATTCTGGGTCAATAATATTCTACTAATAATCTTTCACTTCTCTTCTGTCTTCGTTTCGTCCATCTTATCACTGTCACTCCCCAATCACAACTCTTAAACGGAAGCTGAACAGGATTTTCACCTACACCTTCCAGCTTTACACCATACTAGAGCGTAGAGAGTGAGTAGGTAAATATTATTGTAAAGTGTTTTACTATCATTCATTGCCTTGGCTCATTTTGGTGCATTTGATTGACGACTTACTGTACGCAGAGCTACATACAAATTGTAATTTAACACTTTACGAGAAATGTAGCATCTTCATTCACATAAAATGTTGTTCATTTATTGAGAGTATGGATATTTCGAAGCGCAGCACATATTTTGAATTCTTGGTAAACAGTTTCGGTATCGATCGGTACGAGCTCGTAGCCGGGTGGCTCTTGGATGCAATGAAAACTTTTTCACTTTTCCGGTCGTAGAAGGCAAGGTAAATACTTGCCGAACATTTTTCGTTTAAATTAGAGTTGCAAAGAATGCGGTGTAGAAATGCCATTGGAAATGCGATCTCGTGAACTAATTACATACTTTTAATTAACGAATTAACACTACGTCTTCGTGTTCCTAGTATATCTGTATTTCATGTGTATCTATTGTTAATGCAAAGAATTTTTCGGAACCCGGATTATATTGATGTAACTAAGATAAAATTACATTTATACAATTATATAAAATAAGGTAATACTTAAACATTGTTTCAAGAAGCATTTTTGTATTTTTTTTAAAAGTTGGTGTTTGTACCATGTCAAATAGGAAAGTTTTTTATAATATTAATTGAGAAGTACTGTTAATTTAAAATTATTTGATTGAAACAATAGCAAATATTATTTAATGTCAAAGTTAATTTAGTTCTAAACAATTTAAGCATTATTTTAACGATAGACATTCGTAAATAATTAAATCATCTACTTATAATATTTGCCTATTGCAGGTAAGTTTATATCTTTAGGGTGAGCTAAAACGATCACCTGACTTACCACTATAATTCACTTCTGACTCGCTTCTACTGATTAATAGCTCGATTTACCCCAAACCTGAATGAATTCTGACTGACGATTATTGATTCACCTGACTAACCGAGTAGTAGATATTAGCTTGCAATTTTAAACAAATTTTTCCAAACATTTATTTTTCTTGATCTAAGTTCATGAAGAATCCGCCAAGATCTTCTGCAGAAGGTGTGACTCGAAACCACCGCGTGTAGTGTAGAGATCCACCTATCTATCCTTTAAGCTAACTAGACTTCTTTTTCATTATTTGAAGCAGTAGCTACTATATTTTATAAGGTCAGTACGGGTAAGTTTGTACCTACGAAATGATATTTCAATCGCAAGAAAAAGTGATTGAAATTATTGTAAAATGGTATGTACCCTGTCCACTTAGTATCTCATAAAAAGTGAAAAAATTCAAAAAATGTTTATAAGATTCTTTCAGTACCTGTAGCATTGCAAATGTGCAGATAGATATACAGAAGCAAAAGATTAGTATGGTTAGATTTGCAAATGATATAGCAGTATTAGCATCCAGCAAGGAGGAATTAGAGATAGCTGTAAATAAAATGGAAACGGTATTGACAAAACAGTACTGTATGAAAATAAATAAAAGTAAAACAAAAATAATGGTATGCAAGGGAAGAAACAGTAGGGAAAGAGCGAATATACAGATAAGAGACGAAAAATTAAGAGAAGTGGCTGATTTTAGGTATCTAGGAAGTGAGATAAGTCAGGACGTAGTAAGGACATAAAGCAGGGGATAGCGCAGGGTCGAATCGCCTTCAATAAAAAGAAGTCACTTCTATGCTCGCGGAACGGTTAATTTAGAAATTCGAGAAAGGTTGTTAAAGGTGTATGTTTGGAGCACGACGCTGTAGGGGTGCGAAACATGGACGGTGGGCGCTGCAGAAAAGAAAATGTTAGAATGCGGCGAATGGTGAGGATACCGTGGATAGAGTAGGTTAGAAATGAAGAGGTATTAGAAAGAATAGGAGAACACAGGACTCTATGGAAGTCAATAAAAAATAGGCGAGATAGGTTGCTAGGACACCATCTGAAGCCCAAAGGTCTAGTCAGAGACATATTAGAGAAAAAAACGGGAGTTTGGAGGGGTAGCGGTAGGCCTAGTTAAGGAAATGCGATGATCAGCTTAGAATAGGAAAGAGTGGAAGTGGGTGTCCAACCAGTCTTAGGATTGACGAACTTATGATGATAGCATTGCCAGACTGTGTGTCATTATCAGATTATGGATTATTAGAAAAGGTACTCCCCGTTCAGCTTGAATGGCATTGTATTGTTTAAAAGAGTTGTTATTTTGACTGCGGAGGCAATAACCTTTTTGCTTATCGCAGTCTACATTCCCTTCAAATGTTTAATGATATATATGAAAGAAAAAGTTATGGTGTAAAGATCGCTTGTAGATTATACGCTTATATTACGTGGCGGCAATCCTAATACGCAAGGGTATAATTTGGCCTTTCCGTTGGGCGAACAAACAAATTTAATAACCCTTCAAAAGTTCATGTGAGCTTTTAAGTATCCGTTTTTATAGCCCAATGAACGGAATTGCCGTTCCCGTGGGCAGGTCCCGAAGGTATCGAGAAAGTTGTATTAAATTATAAATGCCTACCATTCGAACTTCTAAATGTGTCTGCAAAGCCTCCTCATGATATGTATGAACGTGCTGTGTGAAAGCCTACCTTTATTTGAGGATAATATCTCCCCAGAGATGCTGGCGGCTTCTTCGGATTGCGATTCCGGTGACAAAATATACGAAGCTATTTTTCCGACACAGTTTCCGTTGCGTCTGTTCAAATCCTTTCATATCACCCTCCTCGTTTGCACTCCTGTTTACTTAATATGTCTCTTTATCTTACGTTAACTTCTCCTAAAATCACAAAAGAATTCAGTAAAACAATTTCTTCTTTTCGACGAATTCAAAGAGATATGATGTTGATACGTATAATTCCCACCTACGTTCAACATATATTAGGGTAGATTTGATTGTAGTGATAAAGACAAATAATTACTCAAACAAGTCCAAAATATTAAGATAAAACAGGAGGTGATTACTGGTGGTCACGGATCGAATAGTATAAGGTAGAAAAAAACTTTTGTGCAAGGTAGGCAGTAGGTGTTAAAGGAGAGACAGATGGAACAGACGAAAAGTGAAAGATATTTAACCACTACTTGTAAACTTGAAGGTATTTAGTAAAAGAGTCAACTGGACAGTTCCCAGTTGGTGTTTATTATAATTCGCTTAATAGACAGAAATGTGAACTAAGTAATGTCTTAATAATCTAAATCTGTCCGTTTTACGATTGTCTATAAATGTTTTAAACAACTTTTTCAGAATTTCCTATTGGGATCCGTCAAATGGGCGGAGCCTAAAAACATGGCGCCGATTAGGGAAAATTTATCCGTAGTTCCTATGGTGTGCCGTGCAATTTCCAAGTTTTTAAATTACGATAAAATGATAAGTATTGACACAATATGTGATTGGGCTGACACAAAGCCTCGGAAAGGAAATTTCGTTGAAGGTGAGCGTGTTTTTAATGCCAATCACATTATAAAATTCGGAAATAACAAATCCGGAAGCTAGCCTTCAAATTCCGTCAAGTTTACTGCCTACTTTTTACAAACTTCGGATTTAAAAAGTGATTCACGTTATATAATTGGTGAGGTGATTCTGGGTGATTTAAGCAATATCATATCAATGACTTGCACGTGCAAAGCCGATTTAAGAGAACGTTGCAAACACATTATTGCAACTTTGTTGTATTGCAGCAGGTAGGTTCTTAACCTCAAAATACTTATATCGTATCATTAGAATTGTGTTAAATCAATTACACAGGAATAAATAATTTCTCACTTTATAATTTTAGTATGATTCTAGTTTTAAATATTAAGGTTATGGCTGATGGTAAATACTTGCTGAAATATAATCATGTGCATTAAAATGACGTGAACAAATTTTTATTCCGGAATTCACTTCTTTGATACCTACTGCTTTCATCCAAGCTTCTATTAGTTTACTTTTTTCTCTAATTTTCCGAATATATTTTTTACATATATAAAACGGTTAGTTTTTATTGGAAAGTAGTTAATGTAGGTGAAGAGTGAAGATCTATGTCTGAAGTGCTATTGCAGCTTTTCACTGAACATATTAACTTTTTATTTGATTTAACTTTAGAAGAAAACTTCGTCGACTCCATCATCAAAAAATGTTTACTTTTTTAACGTGTACAATAATACATTATTTTAATAAACAATTTTACAGTTTGCGTGCACAGTTCCTATGTAAATTTTTTCCTCATTGGAGTTATAAATTTTTCCACCAGATGGTGTATGCCCATTTGACGGATCCCAATAGCCTTTCATTAATTTCCCGATTATAATATCTCAAACTAATAATAGGTACGTATGCCTCCCGTACATTATAACTAATAGTAATTATTATATCTGTTCTTATGGATTTTCTTATGTTACGCCACTGTAATTAGTAGTAGATTTAACTCTTTATAGTAATGTATGAACGAACATTGCAGATTTTGAGAGCTGACCGCGATAGTTACGGAACTAATAGAAGAGCTGTCGTGAATTAATAGTTGGAAATCATCTTAAATAATTGAAGCAATTTCTGTTCGCAGAAGCGAATTTCTTCTAATTTTCCAACCGTGTACACCGTTGAATGGGCCAACATTTCGCATCGAAACGAACGAACGAACGGGTAATGCATATGGATGTGGAGGTTTACATTTGCGGCGGCATGAAATTGCTTTCATTCAATACTCTCAGCTCTTGCGTGAACTCAATTTGTCAAAATGCTTGCATTCAATTCTGCAACAGGCAGGCAACCGTTTCGCAAAAACAAAGGATGATGCTTTAATGTCGAAATAAACATTTCTCTCACTTTTAGTTTTTTCGAAAAACAAAAGCACCGTTCGTCTATTGCAAATGGATTCAAAACAACATAGTTTGTTATTTTTAAAAACATGACAACTAAAAAATTATTTTGAATAGACTTCCGAAGAAGCTACAATTACTTCCGTTTTATTAATCATGGTATCAAAAATAGGTAGGAACTTCAATTTTTGCTACACGTGGAACAATTTAGAAAGGGGAGATTTCGACTTCAAATGTAATATCAAGTTCAGATAGGAGATGAAGGGGGTGACTGGACCGCCTCTACCTTGATAGTATAAATATAGTTGCACTAGTCTTCTACCTGGCGTGCGGTATGGCCTAGAGGTTTAGATCATTGCTTAGTATTCCGGGTCCATCTGCATTTGTCTAAGTTTTTCTATGGTTTCCTTGGATCATTTGGACAAATGCTGGGACACCACTCATTCATTATCTTCTGTCTTCATTTCGTCCGTCTCATCTTTCTCACCTGAACCACCATCCACCGATTCCCACGATTCCTGAAAAGAGGCTGAAGAGGGCCTTCCGCCCTACCGTCCGGCGTATTTCAGAGGGACTGCCCTCCTACCAGCATTACTGGTTGGTGGGAATGAAACACCCAAAGGTTGTTTTTTTACGGAGCAGAATGGCCTAGAGGTTTAGACCATTACCTAACACACGGGAGGACATCAATTGGTTCGATTCCGGGTCCGTCTTCCCTGGTCCAGATTTTTCAGTGATTTTCTTGGATCGCTTAGTTTGTTTTTCGATTGTACGTATAACATCTCTATTCGTTTCTCAATTCGCCTTTACTGACGCACACAGACACAAGGTAGGTCTAATGTATTATCAAATAAAAAGTTTATACTTGTACTAGCGACCAGCCCCGGCTTCGCACGGGTGCAATGTAGATACTAATGTGGAGCGGGGTGAAGTGATTAATAATATTATGATTAAGATACAATATTTACAGCTGTTAGCTTTAGAAGTTACTCTCGAAAGCGCGACAAATGGTTACTGTTAGAAGATAAACCTATACCTAAACCTAATTTCTCGACTTTTCTATACTGTGATAAGCTTGTATTATACATATAAACCTTCCTCTTGAATCATTCTATCTACTGCTGAAAACTGCATTAAAAGATCTAAACGTACAGATAGCAGGAGCGACTTTGTTTTGTATTTGTAAAGATATAGATTGTTAAACGATTGAAACCTATAATTCGGGTGTACAATCTACTATTAAAAGAAATAATTATAACAGAATTTTGTTGCAAATAAAATGGTATAATCCTCTAAAAGTACCTCAAAGTGAACATCACATCTGAAGTAATAATGTCTTACTAATAATCAATTATCACTTATAAATTACATTCATAAAATACAGTCCTTTCGAAATTGTATCTTTTTCGAAATAAGCGAACAAAGAATAACCACTTACACAAAAAAAGGATAAGTAAATACATTAACAAAAAAGACGGAGTTTTACCCCGCATTTTATTTTTGGCGTTTATTTTGTTGTCGGTGGTTTTATGTCTTCCATTAAAGGATGTCGGAGTACTTAGAAGATTTTTTTAGACTGTGTGTGGGGGTGCAAAATGGAATGGAATTCACATTTTTAATAGCTCTAATATCCGATTTATTCAATAAATCTTCGGTGGCGCACAATGAAATCATTTTAGCTTTTCCACTTGGTATCATAAAAGTAGGAAATCGCCCCTGCTTCGCACATTTCCTCACGCACGATTAATTGCTTTTCTGACGGATTTTTCGTCGGTTTCGTTAAAGCCGATACGAGCTTTACAATTTGTTGCAGCCAACTGAAACTGACCAAGCAAAAAGAAATAATGATCGAAACGTTTTGAACAGGATATGAAATTGAAAGGCCAACTGCTACTGTCCTGAAAAAATTAAAAAAAGAAGTGAGAGTTGGAAAAATTCTCTGTGCATCAGGCGCTATCGTTTTTCATTTAACTTTTATTAGAAGCATAAAGTTGGAGATGTTGGTTTAACTGTTCGACTAATGAAAATTAATTTTTCATCGTCTACCGTGTTAAGCTATACAAATTTGGGAAAGTTTAAGTCAGCCAATCTGGGCCAAACGAAATATCTTCCAGCTTCTCGAACTTGCTGTTTTACAATAATTCAAATTTCCCAAACTTTTTACGTACGAAAATTTTTACGGAATGAGTCAATACATTAATTACTTTCACATCCTTATTTATTTAAGCAACTATATTTTATATCTAACGGTACCTATTCTGGAATATTTGAAGAGGTATAAAAAGTACAAAAAGTACCCCAGTTAACGAGACATCGATGATTGAGAACCGCTGCGTTATCTCATCGGAAGCGTTAAGTGACGCAACATTCATACCTACTGGTGACCTTCGCGACTGCTGGTACACAAACAAGACAGTTGCACGTGTAGCAGTCAGTTAGTAGTAGCCTGTACACTGTGGTCAAAAATAGTTTGAGTATGATAATATCAAACAAACAACAATGTAATCTCACGCAGAATATGTGAACATGGTTGCCACATATATGGATGGTGCAATTGGAGCAGTTAGGACTTTCGGTAAAGTCATTACCCTCATGTTTATGTATATCACTGAGTGGTGCATGATGGCTCGCTCCATTTCATTTTCATGTACCTTCATCTCCCTTAATTTTTATGAAGTACTGTTCAGACGTAGTGTATATGAGTTAATTTATTATTTATTTAATGAAACCTTAAGTAGTATAAGCAAAATTGTACAAAAAAGGCTCGACGTCTTTTCTCGTGCTAATTAAGACAAAAGTTATTTTGTTTTATTGTCTTTAAGGACTGATTAAATTCTTGGTCAATTATTAACTTACCGAAACTATTTAATACTTGTAGAACTGCAATTTTTGGTAATAGAAGGTGATTATATTTTTTACATACCTATTTTTGGTCATAAATATAAGAGAATAAAAGTAAAGTTCAAATTAAAATATTTACGACTTCTTCATACGGTAACTTATTTGAACTCCTTTTGAAACGAAGATGAAAATATTATCAAATTTTCTTTATAATTTAAATAGAAGCAAATGTGACAAATTATCAACTAGGACATTTTTTTGTTACTTACTAGACTAGATTTCGTTTTGGTGTAAATCAATTAAACGTTTTGAGAACTGAAAGTTCAATTGCTTTATATATATTGATGTTGTAAAGTTTTCAAACTGAGGTTGCCACTTATTATTATCATATTTTTTTATTCAATAGTTGGTGTGTGCAGGGAAAAATGCCCATTGAAAATGTTAGTTATTATTAAAAGGGCCCATTGTTTGGCTCATTTGTACAGGGTTTCTCATTAAGTAAATTATAAACCGTGGTGTCGTTTCCTTCTTTGTTTTCTTTTCTTCAAGTAGTTGAACCTTCGCAAAGAAAACAGGTGTAAGAACAATGACCATCATTATCAAGTATAAGCGGGAGCACGATGTCTACCTGGAACACAGTAAATTACCGCTTAACATGTTCCCATTTGTGTTCACAATGCGATCCCATAATCTCTTTCATCGTTTCCCGGAGCCTTAGGAATGGACACTCGAAGGGGCGGGGGATGAGGGTACGCAACTGAAGCCTACGGCATGTATAGCGGGCTAGAGTGTTGTGTAAATAAACTTTTGTTTCTCGAGAATATTAACGTTTACCTACTGAGAAGCAACTCGTCCGTTTCACCGGACCGGTTGCACCATCACCACCTCCGTTTCGCCCGGACTGCTACTACACAAACGGATGCTACTGCAAAAGAGCCTGCTGCTTTCCTTTGACAGAGACTGTCTAAAGACCCTTTGGCGTGCAACGTTCACACCACGCTGGGCGCTATACATAGTATTCCAACTCTATCAATTAGTGTAACTAGCCAAAGCATCGCGTGCACAAGGATAGGTTCTTGGGATTAGAGTGAAGTGTATCCCAAAATTTATGCCAATGTTAAAAAAAATACAATAGATAAACAAGAGAAACTTAATGCCAACAAAATAAAGGAAAACGAAAAATAACACTAGCAAACCCACTGAGTTTAACAACGTTTTAAGCGATGGGGGTGAATTATTTGGCTTAATTTGTGCTGAAAATCTGGCAAAAATGTAGTGGATGGTCTCATGAAAAATATGTAGGCGTCGATGTGCACCTACTTACATGTACCAATTTTGTTTGCAGGATGATAATTAGCAACTATCTAGAAAAATAGAACAACCAATCCCTCTCTAGTTTAGTTCTTTATCTTGGACCTATTCATTATTAATTAATTATTTTACTTTAGTATTTATTTTCGTAAGTAAACCATATGTAAACACTGTGAGTGTACTTTAAAGTTTAAATAAATGACTGTAAAAAGTGCTCTTGTGAAGATTGTAATAACTAACCCTGGCGTCCCTTACTATTATTAGCAATGAGTGCGACAAGACTCCTCGAAAAGCAAAATTTGTTCGTCCATGAAAAAGTAGATCGATAAGAAACATAAAACTAATCAAGGACGACCGTGAAAACCTAAGAACTTCAGAATATGACGACTTATTTATCAAATCTAGGCATATTGTCTACTGTTATTTGAAGTATTTTAATTAAAAACGGGTACTAGTCATTTGGTTTATTTTGGACACAATTTTCTAGTAGAAAAAGTAAATATTTACTGGTTTTCGCCTGTGCGATTTTAAAACGTCCTTTTATAATTTCTTTTTCCAATTAATGTTTCAAAAGAGTTTCTCTTTCTCCTTTTGTTTCAACCGTTCCTTTTGTGTATATACGAATTGAAGAGAAAATTTCCACAGTTTGTTATTCTTTTTAACGACACCCGTTTAAGGAATCGCCACAACGATGCGAAGGTTCCGCTACCGAAATCCGGAATACCAACGCGTTTTCACCAACAGTCGCTGTAATGCAGCGTTCTTTTTCAAAGAAACGCCACTAATCGAAAAGCGTATTAAATTAACGCATATCAGTGCCCTATCAATAAACACTGAATACAATTTTCGTCACGAATAAATCGGGTGTGCGGAACTAAAGTTTCGCCGCTTGCAAATGTGTTCCCCAACGCCAACGTTTCGCGTCGGTGTGGCGGATTTTTTATAGTGTAAAACGAATCTCTGAAATTAAATCGGAGCAAATGGATTGCGTAAATTCGGACGAGATTTAAAGCTCTTAATTAGTTATTCACGGAGTTGGTGAGTTAAAAAGTGCACCAAGACGTTTTACTAATTCTAAACCATCAAGTGTTAATTTTCGAAATTGAAGTCATTTTTCCTTTACATTTCCAGTTGAATCTCTTGAAACAAAATGCTTAGATGAGTTTTAAAACAATGCGAATCGTCCGTTCGAGAACGCCGACTAAGATACAGTAAACAAAAGTAAAAAGCAGAAAATTAATCACTGACACGTACAAAATTTAATTTAAATTTCTTTGTTCTACGTATTCTTCTTTCAACGCAATCTTTATTACAAATTTAGATAGGTAGAACAAAATTTTATTATACTGTAATGAAAATATTTAATAAAAATGCAAATAAGTATTGGATAGAACATAAAAAAAATACCAAAAGTTAATGGGTGAACGCATAGGTTTGTTTGATATATAAAAATTCACAATCGTCTGTCAAAATAAAAACAAAATAAAACAAAAATTAGCTACAATTACAAAATGGATGAATTATAAGACATTGAAAACATCTCGTATATTTTAATAGTCTACCTATATACTACTTGGATAATATCAGAATTCAAAATTTTGTCCCACATCCAGCATAATCTGCTCCTGTTCATACATCTACAGTCACTATTGAATAAATAATAACAATGGAGTCGTTAATCAATTAAAGTATCAAGTGCCCCTTTGTCACACAACAAAAACAATAAAATTAGGTCGTTGTAAGTTTGTTTACACTGTAGTAAGAAGACTATAAATAGGAGAAGAAAGTTGCAAAAAGTGTTATTGGCAGTAAACACGGCATATGAAAATGTAGCCATGATAATCGACCATTGCATAATGTAAAGGATAATTAAATCCTTTCCTAATAAGGAGTAAAAAGCATACTACGCCTTAGGCTGACAGTTTCCTTTCACTATTATTTAAAGTGTGATATCAAAAGCTTTTTGTTACAATAACGTTTACGAATTTTTATAACCACACAGTTTATGTTTTGAATTTAATATGTTTTGAATAATTTTACGTAAATCAACATCATCATAAGGTCGTCAGTTCTAAGATTAGTTGGACACGCACCTCCACTCTTTCCTATCCTGAGCTAATCTTCGCATTTTCTAAAACTCTAACAATCCTATCCTTAAGTATTTGCGAACAATAATCTAGTCCAGGTCTACCTCTACCCTCCTAACTCCAGTTTCTGTCTCTAATATGTCTGACTAGACCTTCATGCTTGAGAAGGTGTCCTACCAACCTATCTCGCCTATTTTTTATTAATTTCCATAGAGTCCTCTGTTCTCCTATTCCTTCTAATATCTCTTCATTTCTAACCTTCTCTATCCACGATATTCTCCTCATTCGCCTGTAACACCACATTTTGAACCTTTCTAACTTTTTTTTTCCGCAGCGCCCCCCGTCTATATTTCGCACTCGTACAGCACCACAATCCAAACATACACCTTCAGCAATCTTTTTCGAATTTCTGAATTAATTGTTCGCGAGCATAGACGTGATTTCTTTTTATTGAAGGCGACTTGACCCTGCGCTATCTTCTGCTTTATATCCCTATTCCTCCTTCCGTCCTAACTTATCTGACTTCTCTACTTTTTCCTCCCTTGCATATTAGTATTTTTGTTTTAGTTTTACTACATAACTGCCTGGTGCTCTTTATACAAACTAAGTACAAATATTTATTTTTAAAAATCATTTTTTTCAGAATAATTCTGTTGGTTCCTTTATGTCTTTTATTTGGTTACTTTTATCGTAGATTTAAGACCGTTAAAAAATGTATTGTAAAGTGTAATTTTTTTGCGCATTTTTCAAAAGAAGGGAATAACAAATAAGCAAAAAATTTCCATGTCAGAACATCTGTTCCCATTTCTTNCCATAGAGTCCTCTGTTCTCCTATTCTTTCTAATATCTCTTCATTTCTAACCTTCTCTATCCACGGTATCCTCATCATTCGCCTGTAACACCACAGAAGTGATTTCTTTTTATTGAAGGCGACTCGACCCTGCGCTATCCTCTGCTTTATATCCCTACTACTCCTTCCGTCCTGACTTATCTGACTTCCTAGATACCTTTTACCTCGTTACCTGGTTCTTTCTCTACTTTTTCCTCCCTTGCATATTAGTATTTTTGTTTTACTTTTGTTTATTTTCATACAGTAGGTACTGTTTTGTCAATACCGCTTACATTTTATTTAAAGCTATCTCCAACTCCTCCTTGCTAGATGCTAAATCTAAGCATACTTATCTTTTGCCCCTATATATTTATTCCTACAGTTGTACTGTCTTTAATGATATTGATGGCGTCTTCAATGTAAAGATTAATAAGTAGCGGTGATAGTGTGCATCCCTGTCTGACTCCCTTCCTAATATTTACTTCTCTACGTTGCAGCCCTGGCTCGTATAACTGCCTGTTGCTCTTTATACAAACTAAGTACAAATATTTATTTTTAAAAATCATTTTTTTCAGAATAATTCTGTTGGTTCCTTTATGTCTTTTATTTGGTTACTTTTATCGTAGATTTAAGACCGTTAAAAAATGTATTGTAAAGTGTAATTTTTTTGCGCATTTTTCAAAAGAAGGGAATAACAAATAAGCAAAAAATTTCCATGTCAGAACATCTGTTCCCATTTCTTAAGATATCCATTTGTTGTTACAGGCGCCGTGAAAGCGTATACAGAAGAGAGTGAAATTGACAGCAGTATTAGCGGTCTCCCCTATTTCGAATTCAACGTTCCTCGGAATGTCACAACCACAGTGGGACAAACAGCTTTCCTCCATTGTAGAGTTCAGCAGTTGGGTGACAAAGCGGTGAGTTGTTTTTAAAATTTTTGATCGCAAAAGAAATTATTAATGCCTATCGCAGCTAGCCAAAAGTCTCACCAAAAGGGCTCCAAGCCCTAAGCTGAAAGTCTTTATTTAATGTGTTTGGCTTTTGAAGCTCCAATTACATTTTGAAATTGAATTAGTAATTAGTTCTAATGAAATTAGATAAAAAAATCCCTAAGGACTTTGAGGCACATTTTCAATCTCAAAGCACTAAAGCCCTATCCAATTATGATGCATACACTTGTAGGTGAAGTATGTCACAAGCGCTAAAAACCGCCACCAGTGATTACAACGAAGCTGCCAGAGGAAATGATAACTACGAGGGATGTTTCCAAAATGTTTCCAAAGTTCTGGGAATTTAGCTATAATTTTTATTATTTCATTAATATTACAATGTAGTTTTTCAACATAAACTTTTTAGGTGTCTCCTCAATCCACCTATTTATGACAAGTTTTACGTCAGTTAAACTTTCAAATCGAACACCCCGTAAAGGTTTTTTCAAATCTAGGAACAGAAGATAATCACTGGGTGCAATATCCGAGGGACAAGTTGGGTGCAGAAGTAATTCCCATTGCAAATCGTTCCAAACATCGTTCGTTTTTCTTGCAGTGTGTGGTCTTGCATTATCCTGTTGGAATAACGGACGCTTATGCAACATTCCAGGCTGTTTTTTGACAAGTGCCTGTTGCAATGGTCCGGATATTAAATTCGAATAATATTCTGCGTTAATTGTGATACCTTTCGCCAGATAATCCATGAAAATAATCCATTCGCAATCCCAAAATACACTAAACATTATCTGGATGGAGAATCGTCTTCTAGTGGTTTTCTATAAGTTTTAAAATAATTGATCCATCAATAAACAGTATTTTTGTATTCTGCAGACTCACCAAATACTCCTTGCAGACGCTGAATAATATCTGATGTTTTCACACCTTCTTTCCACAAAAAGAAAATTATTGCTTTTTGAGATTTTGCTGTGTCTTCCATGGTTTCAAAAACAATGCTATAAATACGCGTATATATCAGTCGAACATCTAAATCACACTGAACAATATTGCACTAGATAGTTGCATAAACATGCCAAGACTTGTCTAGCACCAATAACATTTCCTATAAGTTCTGCGTACTTTAATTATAGCACAATTCTCAGAACTTTGGAAACATCCCTCGTGTATAGGTAGGCAGATTTTACCACTGTACATATTACAATGATTACTGATTAATAATTTCATTACGTGATAGCTTTTATAATGAAACTAACAAGTTATTAGATACTAATACAGTGGAACCTGGATAAGCGAGAAATCAAGAGACCCGAATATTATATTGACATAAATAAATGGCAAAAAAAAATTTTAGATTATCATCAGTGTTAGATAATAATTTCATATTTTAAAGAGCTTGCTGCTTAAGTTATACTTTTTTTGAAATACCAAAATTTTAACGGTACAATTTTTGTTATTAAATTCAATTTATGCAGTAAGCAGAAAATATAGCGTATCTACACCCTTTTAAGAGGTCGTTTGGTAGAATTGATTTTGTTTCTCTACAAATGAAACAGAAAGCAAAGAATGCTGTACCTAATAAAATAAAGAAACCACTTTAAGATATAAGAAAAAAATACTTGATTGACAAATTATCGACGACGCAACTTATATACGTGATAAGCACTTAAATTAATTAATAAGAACGTTTAAGTTATTGGCCGCAATCGGAACTATCAGATGCGGAACGCGATTTTTAAATTAGATCTCATCAGCACGTCTGATAGTTTCGATAAATACCTGCCCAAAAACTTTAACTTTTTTAAGTCACAACATTGATGCATATAACTAAGAACCAATATTTATTCCATATGAGCAGTTCATACCAAAAAAAAAGAAGAAAAAGTATCTCAGCGTTAGAAAATTCTAGACAGTAGCAGTATTATTATATCATTATAAAGTTAAATCAGTAGCACTCCACTGAGTTGTTACTGCAAACTTTTTTGAAATAGTATTCAGTTATTTTTCTGGTTTATGTAATAAGCCAAACCTCTCCACCGCTATGATGAGAAAACGTGACCTAGAGTGTATTTGTTGTTTATTATAAAGCAAATTTGTTTTCTCTCCTTTGTCGGATTTTTGTACGTGAACAATTTTTGCTATAAAACTGCGAATGTACAGATACCTAACAACTGTTCCTTTTCTGCATCATGTATAGCTCAATAGGTATATGTAGATTTAGCGTGTTCTACAAATACCTATATTCAATGAGATAATTGATTGACTAAAATCGAGATGTTCACGAAAGTTCACAACAAGTTTTTACTGTCTTAATTTCTTCGTCTTTTAACTCTTTCTATTTTACACTCATTAAAATCGATTCAATAGTGGTATCTTGGAAATGTAACGAATCAACGATCGATAACGCACTTTTGGATCAATGAAAAATACAAAATAATTTTGGCAAATCACTCGTGGAGTCGTGGTTACGCTATAGTACCTAAGACTTCTTAATTTTTTCGCTTTCTGCATAAGAGACTTAGTAAAACCAAACAAGGTGGAATATTTTACTGAATTTTCTTATTTAGTACTTGTTGACATAAAATAAATTTGAAAGTAATTTATCTAAGTTGTTAAAAGCTCAATAGTCTTGACGCATCACGGTCTGGGTACTTCTGGGATGTAAAATGAACGATGTGCAGTCGAAATTAAACCTTCCGGTACGAGAATTCGTTAAATTTACAAAGAGATTTTCATTTTGCCAACGATAATAGCACTTAAAAGTAATTAAGACGTTATTATATTTCCGACCGTTTTATCATTCGAGGACCTTATTAAAATTCCTCCTGAGGCTCCGTCTTAATAAGAAACTTTTTCCATCACCTTAGAATCTAACAGACGATTTAATTAAACGCCGAAACGTGCGACTTTTTAAATGCTAAATTGATGGCGTAAAATTACAAATAAGGGCGACTGTTTAAATACTAACGAACGAAATTATACATACTAAGTAGACGTATATACCCCACTCCCAATGTTCCCTATAGGTCCATCTAAAAGCACTTCACTGCATGGAAACAGATCGATGGTGAGAATTAAATGCAGACTTTAAAATTATCTATTTCTCCATACAATAAAAATTGTAAAGCTAATAAATTTTAAAATTCATAATCGTTGTATGAAATATAAATTAAAATATCATCATAGTCATACTAATGTCATCAATCCAAGAACTAGTTTTGAATCAATATTCACATGTCCCAAAAAAAATTGAAGATCCATAATAACTTCTCTGTTAAGTCTTTCACTAGCACCTACATCTACTCCTGCTTCTAGTATGTTTTTAGTTAGTTTGCTAGATATTCCTTAATGAAACTAAAAATTTCCTCATCGATAATAACTATTTACGAACAGTATTCTAATCTATTAGGTCTTCCATCACCGTCTACATCTGCTCCTGCTTCTGGTATGTCTTTAGTTAGTTTGCTGGATAGTCCTTCATGAAACTAAAAATTCCCTCATCGATAATAACTATTTACGAACAGTATTCTAATCTATTAGGTCTTCCATCACCGTCTACATCTGCTCCTGCTTCTGGTATGTCTCTGCTTAGATTGCTGGATAGTCCTTCATGAAACTAAAAAATCCCTCATCCATAATAACTATTTACGAGCAGTATTCTAACCTATTAAGTCTTCTAGTAGCACCTACATTGGCTCTCAATTGTAGTATGTCTCTAGTTAGTTTGCTGGAAAGTCCTTCATGAAACTAAACACATCCATAATATGAATTTACGAACTGTATTCTAATCTATTAGGTCTTCCGCCGGCACCAACATCGGCTCTTAGTTCTAGTATGTCTCCGGTTAGTTTGCTGGATAGTTCTTCATGAAACTAAAAAATCCCTCATCCACAATAACTATTTACGAACAATATTCTAATCTATTAAGTCTTCTACTAACACCTACATCGGCTCCCAGTTCTAATATGTCTCTAGTTAGTTTTCTGGAAAGTCCTTCATGAAACTAAAAAATCCCTCATCCACAATAACTATTTACGAACAATATTCTAATCTATTAAGTCTTCTACTAGCACCTACATCGGCTCCCAGTTCTAATATGTCTCTAGTTAGTTTTCTGGAAAGTCCTTCATGAAACTAAAAAATCCCTCATCCACAATAACTATTTACGAACAATATTCTAATCTATTAAGTCTTCTACTAGCACCTACATCGGCTCCCAGTTCTAATATGTCTCTAGTTAGTTTTCTGGAAAGTCCTTCATGAAACTAAAAAATCCCTCATCCACAATAACTATTTACGAACAATATTCTAATCTATTAAGTCTTCTACTAGCACCTACATCGGCTCCCAGTTCTAATATGTCTCTAGTTAGTTTTCTGGAAAGTCCTTCATGAAACTAAAAAATCCCTCATCCACAATAACTATTTACGAACAATATTCTAATCTATTAAGTCTTCTACTAGCACCTACATCGGCTCCCAGTTCTAATATGTCTCTAGTTAGTTTTCTGGAAAGTCCTTCATGAAACTAAAAAATCCCTCATCCACAATAACTATTTACGAACAATATTCTAATCTATTAAGTCTTCTACTAGCACCTACATCGGCTCCCAGTTCTAATATGTCTCTAGTTAGTTTGCTGGAAAGTCCTTCATGAAACTAAAAAATTCTACATCCATAATAAGAATTTACGAACTGTATTCTAATCTATTAGGTCTTCCGCCGGAACCAACATCGGCTCCTAGTTCTAGTATGTCTCCGGTTAGTTTGCTGGATAGTCCTTCATGAAACTAGAAAATCCCCTATGCATAATTACTATAAATTTGCGAACAGTAATCTAATTTACTAGGTCTTACACTATCACCTACATCTGTTCCTAGTTCTAGTTTGTTTCTAGTTAGTTTGCTGGATAGTCCTTCATGAAACTAAAAAAATCCCTCATCCATAATAACTATTTACGAGCAGTATTCTAATCTATTAAGTCTTCTAGTAGCACCTACATCGGCTCTCAATTCTAGTATATCTCTAGTTAGTTTGCTGGAAAGTCCTTTATGAAACTAATAAAATTCCACATCCATAATAAGAATTTACGAACTCTATTCTAATCTATTAGGTCTTCCGCCGCCACCAACATCGGCTCCTTGTTCGATTATGTCTCGAGTTAGTTTGCTGGATAGTCCTTCATGAAACTAGAAAATCCCCTATCCATAATTACTATAAATTTGCGAACAGTAATCTAATTTACTAGGTCTTACACTATCACCTACATCTGCTCCTAGTTCTACTACGTCTCTAGTTAATTTGCTGAATAGTCCTTCATACAGTTTCTGACCGAGAGTGTATTATTACAAATTGTTTATTTATTAGATTAGTGTTGATATTTCATAATGCTCGCAAACAACCAAAAATTGGGGTAATTACCGCATTGTCTGTGTATTCAATATTCCTATTCTGAAACGTTAACCATCCGTGAGAACAATGCCATCCTGGCAGATTACGAAACAAAAACGGTCAGTTGGCAAAATTGATATGCAAGTTTCAATGCTTTCACAATATACGATGCATCTGCTTTGTTTTGTTTGCAAGTCACGATCAGATCGATTACTTCTTTTCGTCATTCAATCGGCCATACGTACATAGGTAGTAAACGCGAATCAAAGAACGGCGTGCATAGCGTGTAAAATTTAGCTAAACCACCCGACAGAGCGAATATGAACAACAAACTGTTTTCCAATTTCGTAGTTCTGCTCATTTACGCTGACCGAACGATTCTCATCTTACACGGTCGATGCAGCATTTTTCCCGTTTAAACAGTGCAAACAGCGTCCGAAACATTCAACTGCAATATTACAGTTAGATACCTACCTTATTGTCTACTATCATAGAGCGAATTGAAAGCTTGCCATTAGGTAACGTCAATAACAGTCGCCAATAAAACTTTACATTTTAAAATAGCCTATAGTAGGTTATACAATAAAAGCTCTTTATTCGGCGGGTATACGTTCCATAAATAAGCCACGAATACAGAAACCGTGGATATGGAATGGTAATTAGTATGGAATCATAAGGGATACATTCTAAGGTTCCAAAGTAAAACCGATATGTATCAAAATAAAATCAGTTTTTTGAGAAATTCGCAATTAAAATTAATAGTACAGTACACACTCAAAAGATGCCGATACATTAAACGAATTCAGTAGTACACGCCCCGTAGAGTAAAAACATGCTATCCGTTCTAGATATCATGAGTTTAATGTTTAGAAGAGAGCTTTGAAATTTTGTAATAAGATTGAAAAAGCTTTGTTCTAAAGCCTGTCGAAGGTCATTTTTTAATTTTTTGATTTGTATTGAAAATACGTGTTCTGTAAGAAGCATTAACTTTAAGCACTTGTAAAAGCTGTTAATGACCACATTATTGAAAACTAAAAACGTGCCGAGTTAGTGTGCACCTATGTCTGTTACCATACAAAAAATTACCTATTTATCTCGCAGCGTTAAATCACAATGTTTAGAATAGAAACCCATATTTTCGGAAAAATTCACAGTAGGCACGAGCGGTCTATTGCGGTCAATCTCCTTAATAAATGACACCGAATCCTTTTCTATTTACCGATTGCATCCGCGAATAATGAAATTTTTAGCCGCCAATAATGAAAACGAGAATAAGGAAACCGCGAATAAGAAACTTTTACTGTACAGTACGAATTTACTATAATACGTATAGTATTGTGGGTGATTATGGACGATGAAGAAAAACTCTTTGTTGAACAGAGAAGTAGAGAATTTATTTTACAGAAAATGAAGATGAGTAAAAGTGAATAGCGAAAAGTCGGTAGATGTTAATATGAAGAATGGCTGAGAGAGACTGGTCTTTGAGGGTGCAGAAATTATGTAACGAAGTGAAAAGTGAATATGCACATGTGTTTTTATTTTAGGGTACAGCTCTTGAAAAGAAGGAACCGTCGACTTTCGTTCTCAGAATTTTCTGTCGATCGGTTTTTGTTAGTATGAAATAGGATACTTTATGTGGGTTAGGTATAGATACATTCAAAAGGCAGGAAGTCAGATCCAGAAAAGAAACTGTTAACATGCTGTTAGTAGAAAGGCAGTTCGTTAGAATATTTACAAGTTGAAGAAAAGCAGAAGTTATATATATACAGAGTGTTACATATTATTTACAATGATTATGATGATATATCTACAAAACAAAAGACTAAAATACATAGTGTAATAGGCGAGGGTCGCCACAGTACCCCCCTGCTAGTGTTAACGAACTATAATTTAAAATTGACAAATTAAAATTGTGAGTGTGTAAATCGTTATATATATCTACAAATATACATGTTATACACAATTAATCTGTAGTCTGTCGGGAAAATGCACATGACGGCCGTATC
>NW_020439271.1:804122-808068 GCF_000699045.2 Agrilus planipennis
AGTAATCGAAGCTGTAAATGGTTATTTTGAGGAGCTTGACGAATCAGTCTATAGAGATGGCATTAATAGACTGGAACACCGCTATGAGAAATGTATCAGCCTTGGAGGAGATTATGTTGAGAAATAAAAAAAAAAAATTTTTAAAAACCTTGTTTTTCTTGGTCAGGCCGGAAACTTATCAATCCACCCTCGTATATTATACGCGTGGATTTTAGACAGTTGAAAAGGACAATATGATATTTAAAGCCACTTTTTGGGGTTTTCCAATCACTAGAGTTTTACGTATTGTCAAACAATTCGAAAGGAAACAAGGCAAATTTTCCTTTCCATTAAAGGGAAATGAATAACTCAACTTGGCATTCGGGTCAGGACGGTTGAACTGGAGTTATCGTTTGTTTCTTGCCCAAAAGTTCTGTGTCTTTGACCGTTTCATGTGTAGAAGTTTTCAATTCCCTGTTTAAAAGTTAGCTGTTATTGGAAATAACTTTTTACGTGCAACGACTGCGTTTATCGCTATACTCGAAACATTTGGAACTTTTTTATTGTGTAAAATGTAAATCAACCCATAAAATAGGAGAATACCAATTGAGTCATCCAATATTTCTTATAAATCAAACTTTTCAAGACACATCCATTAAAAATTTAACCTATGCTATAGAATCCCACACATCTTTTTAGATGTATTGTAAACACTAATTTACAAGGACGAAGGAAGCTGGCGAGCAGCCGCGCAGGTACCTGCCCATTTATGGCGTATTTGGGTAAATCACTTGGAACCGATTCACAAGTAAGCTTTCAGAAGACGTAAACTATTGTATTAATACAGATAGGACAGTAGCGTACTAGGAAACAATATAGAAACATAACTTATGAGAAAATAAAAAGTAAACCCAATGCTTTTGCTTGTTTTCCAGTTGGTTTTCACATTCATTGTTCTCATTACTATCACTAGCACCGACATCAACAATTAGTTCTTCTGTTTGTATGTCTATTACTACTGAAGAAAGAGGGTTGTAATTGTTATACCTAAAACTGGCTACTTTTTCCACCGCGCATTCACGCCATTTTAAAATTTCCGTCAGCTTCCACCGTCCGACCTATATTGTTATTGAATTGTGTATTGGACCTTCGGTACTTTGCATTAAAATCTAACCTGTCCGCAAAGTAGACGTTTAATATCAGTAATTCCTTTTCTAATTTACTGGAATAGAGTTTGTGACAGTGGTATGGAAAAATCTACACAGGCCTCTAGCGAAGTATTCTACTTGAGGCAGGGGGCGCAACCAAATAATCAGTTGCTGTACTTCATTTTTCCAACTAATGTTTCACACACGCACGCCCAAAAATATGCTTTTATAAATAAAAAATAGTTATCAAATATTAATGTTAATCAACTTTTTTTCATTTCATTCCACTACAAATTACCTCAAGAAGGTTCGTCCATAAATTCACGATATTGTTTATGTCAAGAATATCACAAAGGTTTTTTTCGTTTTTTGTCATCGTTAGGGGATCAAGTCTCTCCTATTTAATGATGGATCTGGTCTGATAAGATTTTTAACTATTTTAAGTAAACTAATTTTTTTTCGTTCGAAGCCACCGAAAAACTCGCTGTAAATATTAGTTGACAAAGACGAAAAGCTTCCCCAACAGCTATTTCATACTTAGCAGCTAACTTCATGATGTCTTGCACAGAAGACAATATGTTAAGTAATATATCTAACTACATAAAAAGTGCTTGAAACTTAGGCATGTGTGATCGGGTGGATACAGCAGAATCAACTTTTCGGTATTTTCACTTCATCACTTCATTTTAAGTTTATCTCTAAGAAGTTTATAATTTTATCTTAAACGCTTAAAACNTACAAGTTGAAGAAAAGCAGAAGTTATATATATACAGAGTGTTACATATTATTTACAATGATTATGATGATATATCTACAAAACAAAAGACTAAAATACATAGTGTAATAGGCGAGGGTTGCCACAGTATATATATCCACCAGAGATTGAAAGCTTTAAATAGAGTAGGTTTCTGTTTTTAGCATTGTAATTTTTTGTGGAAAATTACGTAAAGAAATAAGGTTACTGTCTCTATGTCCAAAATTTTCAAGGGTCCCTTTAGAATTTTCTTGTATTTTATTAATAAGGAATGTTTATTACATTTGCTGTGAAAGATTTTTGAAAAATCTATATACTCAAACAAAGCGTAATTCGATACATATCATCTCGTAAGCTTAGGATACACCAATGGACTTGCATGATCAAATTAAGTACTCTTGCTGCGTTGAGGCTTTATATTTACAAAAACACAACACTATATACAAGACTAAATACATAAAACCTTAACCTACACATAATTCGTTTATGTGCAGATTTCCCAAATTATTTACTTTGAATATTGAAACAGATACAAGAGCGCCTACTCGTCATGAAAGAAACAAATGTACTACTTTTCTAAAATTCTGCCTGTCTCTTCCTTGAATCTTATTTTATTACTCCTTGTTTTCAAGTTTCAATCTTCTTCAAACGCCTGCACACAAACCTTAAAATACCAAAGAGAAAGTTAGCAGGTATAATCGATTTTGATGTCTCTGATGTTTTGGATTAGTCTCCTCCAAGAATAGCAGAATAACTACTAAAATATCCGAAAAATTCGCGGAAAAAAAATTAATTTTTAAATAAATTAGGTTTGGAACTACGTCGTCTTTCACAATTAACAGCTCCCGGCACGGACGCTTATTTGTAATAATTGAAGTCAACTGCAAATCAACGACATACTACACATTATAGAATAGAAATTCAACACAAAATAGATATCTAGAAAGATATTGTTTTATCGTTGAATAAGTTTTTTGTATAAACTATTGTCAACGGGGTGTACTAAGTACCACATGAAATAAGACACGTAGATGTAGTGATTGTAGAAAATAACTATATTGAATTTAACTTAAATTTAATCCACTATAAACTAACTTTAAAACTACAACTACCGAATAATTAAAAAAAATGATTATAAAAATCAATCGCAAGAAATTAGGATAATAGAGTTTGTCTTATGGAGACGATGTTTTCTCCAGCGAGTCTATAATAGTACTAATTTAAAATTTTATAAAATCTATGAACTTACTAACTAACAATGATTATAAAAATCAATCGCAAGAAATTAGGATAATAGAGTTTGTCTTATGGAGACGATGTTTTCTCCAGCGAGTCTATAATAGTACTAAAATAAAATTTTATAAAATCTATGAACTTACTAACTAACAATAATGTACAAACATAATATTATCCTACCCCCAGGTAGGCGGTCATTGGACCTACAAGAATGCAGCCGAGGGGAATTTTGGCTATTAATACCAATAAAACTGTAATAAACTGTACGTGACGAACATAATAGGACACTTTACAATTTGTTTACAATTCTACCCGACTACCCCGTGTACCTAACAGATATTGAAATATATATATGGAATATTCGAATCGAAATTTAAACAAAAATACAGAGCACAAATGTCAAATCGATTGGTACAAATCATTGCAGATCATTCATCAATACCACAGAATCTGTGAATCATATTATTACGTTAACAAAAAGGCGAAATTAATTTTAAGTTTAATTAAAGCTAGTAATATAAACAAATTTGAATACCTAACAAGATTGTTACTGTTTTCCTCTTGAGAATGATTCCAGTGTTTTTGCCACTAAAACTTCTTTATCTTGTAAGGCCAATTTCCATAGGTATACGAGGGTGGATTGATAAGTTTCCGGCCTAACCAAGAGATGACGCCACTAGGCCTACCTTGAGGTGACATTCTATAGTACCATCCTTGGATAGCTTGTAGCTATAGTTTCAGCCCGATCTCCTTGCTAGTGTAGGTTTGACAGCACGCTGAACAAGACGCCTCTGTGGTTTTCGTAAAAATGGAAAAGCAGGAAAATCGT